>NC_057797.1:362741265-363041265 GCF_018294505.1 Triticum aestivum | reverse complement strand
GTTGACAAATGAGTAACTCGTGCAACTGGTGGTACTGTGGAAGGTCTTGAAACAACTAGGGATGTCTCTGCTTGTTTGGTGGCAGCTATTAGTTTCTGTTTGGCTTGTTTTGCAGCTCGTGTAGCACGGGATACCGTGTTTGTACAATTTTCCGCTGTACTTTGACCTTCTATTGCACCATCAGTACCAGCAGAATCTGCATAATTCTTCCATCTCCGTTTCCATGTGTCCTTAGTACTAACACCATCCCCTGTCATTATGTGTTCCTTCCTCTTTCTCTATGCCATGTTAAGTCAAGCCGACAAGAAAAAGGAATAAAAATTTAGTTCTTCAGAACAAATTGATGCGTGATACAGATGAACTGAACTTTGATGTTAGACAACCACATGATAGGAGGATGTAATATGTACGAAAAACAAGATGGCATGAGATAATCAGAACTATGATGTGTAAACTAAGCAGAAGGCATTTCAATAAATTAGAAGCAATGCAATGGAAGGTAGACACCATATGAAAGATGCTACAAATATCGCTCTGCCAAGTTAACAATGTCTCGTCATAACTGGTGTTTAAACAAATGTGAAGCAATACAAGAAATAAATCGTATGCAAGATGCAAACAACATCACACTACCAAGTTAAAATCCTCTCGTCATTAGTGCCATTGCATATTCACCGCGTATGATGTGTAAACTAAGCAGAAGGCATTTCAACAAATTAGAAGCAATGAAATCTAGACAACATATGTTAGACGCAACAAATATCACTCTACCAAGTTAAAACTATCTCGTCATTAGTGCCATTTCAACAAATTAGTAGTAAAAGCTACAAAATAATGCGAGATGTAAACTATATCAGACTCCCAAGTTAAACGTGTCTTGTGAAAAGTGATTGCTGCAGGTTACACTTACACAACAGTAGTACTTTGATGTAAGAACATGGTGTGATCAATAGATATTATATGTTCTAGAAACAGGAACGCATGTCTTATTCACAAGTATAATGTGTAAAGTAAGCAGATGTAATTCAACAAAATCAGAAGCAATACAAGCTAGACATCATACATAACATGCAACCACATATAGCAGTGCCATGTTAGACAGAGCACCTGTGATGGTGGACAAGGGTGGACATGCTCATCATCAGCAGAACTACTTTGAGTGTCTATGCATGTGTTGTCTTCCGAATCTTGTTGGGGGGATGGCCGAGTAAAATGTGGAGAGGCCCTCCGTTTGGAAGAAGCACCTTTATCCACTGCCTTGCTAATTTTCTTCTACTTTATTGATTTTGCATTATCAAGTAAAACTGGTAAAATTCACTCTTCAGAACTCATTCATGCATGATACTGACAATCACTACCTTCATGTCAGGCAAACATATGATACGAGGATGGAATATGTACAAAAAAAGGACGACATGGCATATTCACAACTATTTGTGTAAACTAAGTAGAAGTAATTTAATCAAATTACAAGCAATACAAGTGAGACACCGTATGCAACATGCAAGAAAATATCACACTACCAAGCTAGAGAAAGCACCTGGGATGCCGGTTTCGCCGGAAGACCACCATTAGTCCCTACCTTATTTTTTCCTTCCTATTTCTTAATTGTATTGCCTTGTCAAGTCAAACCCACACGAAAAATGAATAAAAATTCGCTTTTCAGAACTCATTGATGTAGGATGCTAACGAGCACTACTTTAATGTAAGGAGACCGCATGATAGGATGATTGAATGTGTAAGAAAAAAGGACAGCCTTGCATATTCACAGTTATGTTGGTGGGAACAACACCTATGGGATCACAAAAATCCCTACTACGGTTAGCAGGGCACGGGGTCGTGAGAAGAGTGGATCAAACAGATAGTACACAGTTTGTTTATCCAGGTTCGGGCCGCAAGATGCGTAAAACCCTACTCCTACTTTGGTGGATGTATATTCCTGTTCTTGAGCTAGCTCTGGGGCATTAGGAGCTCCAAAAAGCCGAATCCTCCTCTTGGTCGCCTCAGGCCTCCTTTTATAGAAAAAGGGGTTGCCACAGTGGCACGCAGGAGGTGGAAAGGGTACAGTGATGCGAGGTTATCCTTCACATTACATGACAAGGCGCATTTAATGCGTCTTGCTTAGGTGTCCTTGCTTTATCGGGGACGGGGGAGAAACCTGTCTCATCCGTCGCCGCTCCTTCTTGTGTCGACACGCGCCCTGGCCAGCGATGCCTGTGATGCCATGTAGGTAGGCAGGCAGCTGAGGTGGCGCAGTGGTGGGTCTTCACGAAGATCTTCATGCCGCCACGCAGGTGCCTGCCCAGCTGGTTGGGTCGGCAGCTGCATGCGTATGGTGGTGGAGGTTTAGTCGGCGTGGGCCTGATGGTGGCCCTGCGGATGTCCTTGGCAAGGGCCTTGCCGGGGCCCCGGCAAGGGTCTTGCCGAGGCGCCTGCTGTCATCCCCGGCAAGGCGCTTGTCAGGGGCTCGTGGTCTTCCCTGGCTGGTATCTCGCCAAAGGTCGTCATCTTCTTAGTGCGTATCTGATCTTGAATGTCTTCACAAAGATCTGCATGCCACCACAGGGATGTCTCCCGAATCCTTGCCCCTTGGGGGCAGTGGACTCAAGGGTAATTTGCTCCATAGGCGTGGGGTGAGTCGCCGCGGCAAGGGTCTTGCCGGGGTTCCCAAAGCTGTCTCCCGGCAAGGATCTTGCCAGGGGAGTCCGCTTCGTCCCTTTTGCTCTTCGTGGTCTAGGCCTTGGCGTCGTCCTAGTTCCCTTGAGCTTCGGTCTTACCCTGGCTCACTGCCCTTGCCTTACTTGGTGTGGTGGTGCCCGTGGCTCAGACTGTCCGTGCACAGTTATAGGGGTACAAAAAAGTGTACCCCTCTTTTTGTACACCGACAAGTTATGATGTGTAAGCTAAGCAGAGGGCATTTCAACACATTAGAAGCAATGAAAGCTAGACACCATATGAAAGATACAACGTATATCACTCTACCAAGTTAAAAATGTCTGGTCGTAAGTGCCATTTCAACAAATTAGAAGTAGTACAAGCTAGAAAATAATGCAAGATGTAACCTATGTCACACTCCCAAGTCAAACGTGTCTTATGATAAGTGATTGTTGCAGGTTACACAACAGTAGTACTTTGATGTAAGAACATGGTGTGATAGACAGATATTGTATGTTCCAGAAATAGGAACACGTGTCTTATTCACAAGTATAATGTGTAAAGTAAGCAGATGGAATTCAACAAAATTAGAAGCAATACAAGCTAGACATCATACATAACATGCAACCACATATAACAGTGCCAAGTTAGAGGGAGCACCTGTGATGGTGCACTAGGGGAGACGTGCTCATCAACACAACTACATTGAGTGTCTATGGATGTGTTGTCTTGCAAATCTTCTTTGGGGTGGCGGAGTAGAATCTGTAGAGGCCCTCTATTTGGAAGGAGCACCTTTATCCATTTCCTTGCTAATTTCCTTCTGCTTTATTCATTTTGAATTGTCAAGTAAAATCGACAAGAAAAAGCAATAAAATTAACTCTTCAGAACTCATTCGTGCATGATACTGACAATCACTACTTTGATGTAAGGCAAACACATGATACCAGGATGGAATATGTACAAAAAAATAGGATGGGGCATATTCACAACTGTTTGTGTAAACTAAGCAGAAGCCATTTCAACAAATAAGAAGCAATGGAAGATAGACACCACATGAAAGATGCAACCAATATGACTCTGCCAAGTTAAAAGCGTTCCATCATAAATGGCGTTTCAACAAATTAGAAGCATCGCATGCTATAAATCATATGAAAGATGCAACTAATATCACACTGCATATACTAAAGGTGTCTCATCATATTGATTGATGCGAGATACAAAAAACAATAGTTTTATGTAAGGACATGGTTAATAGACAGATGTACTATGTACTAAAAACAGGAAGGAATGTCACATTAACAGGTATAATGTATAAACTAAGCAGAATAGCACATGCAATTTAACCAGATTGGAAGAATTCCAATCTAGACTCCATATGAAACATGCAACCACATATCACGCTACCAAGTTGGAGCAAGCACCTGCAATGCTGGTGTAGGGGAAATGCGGTCATCAAATACAGAGCTGCGTTCACTATCTTCATCTAGCCTTACTGTTTCTTGAGAATCATGTGGGAAGGCTGGCACTGCATTCTTTAAAAGAGCGTATTTTTTCACAGTAATCCCCTGGCGTGACTGTCTCATCATAAGTGATTGATGAGGGATACACAAGAACATTAGTTTGATGTAAGAACATGGTTAATAGACAGATGTACTAGTATGTACCAAAAACAGGAAGGCATGTCATATTCAAAGGTATAATGTGTAAGCTAAGCAAATGCAACTTAACCAAATTGGAAGCAAAAGAAGCTAACATTCGGCTGGAGTGGTGAGCATGATCATCGAGGACCTGAGAGCCTGGTGGGACGCGGGCTGTTTCGTCACCATCATGGCTTTTTAGTTGGCTTCCAGGTGATGCCTGTCTATGCTAGGCTTGTCACTGGCTCGGCCAGTGCCCTGACGAGCTATTTGTCTTCTGGTGCTCCCGGGATGGTGGTTCATGTAAAAAAATTCTTTCCTTATCTTAATAAAGTCCGACTTCGGCCTTTCGAATACAAGCTAGACACCATATGCACCATGCAACCACATATGACACCGCTAAGTTAAAGCAAGCAACTGGGATGGTGGTTCATGGCGAGCGAGATCATCAACTCCAGAGCTACGTTTACCATCTCCATCTATTGAACATCCAACCTTTAAAGCGCCAACACATGTCTTGCTTGCGCGCGAAGAAAGCAGGAACAACTTCTCTCTTTTATTGCGTGCTTCTGCCAAGGCAGAGTCTGAAATACCCATGCATAAAAATACAATAGTGAGAGTATGGGTGAAGTGTGTGCAGAACTAGTGCACTGTAAAAGTAGCAGATAGATGGTGGCTGAAAAATAAATGACAGGAGACATATGATAGCTCTACAACATTGCATGGCAAACAAAATTAGATTCTACTCTGTATGATTTTGTAATAGATGAGCACAGGGATGGCTGGGAAATACATGTACTCCTCCAGCACACCACCACATGTGGTCCTATCAAAATAACAGTCGACTGAAAATAAATAGGTCAGTCGATTTTTTATGAACCGTCTGATCTATAAGGAATGGGAAGATGGCCTTCGTCTACCTCCCGCCAGTCACTGTTGACGATCTTTCTTGAATCGCCAGCGACCACCGGCCCAGACCCTTGCCTCCGCCGCCCCACCCTCCCCTCGACCTCACACCACTGTCGTGCTTGGCAGCGCCCCTCGGCCATCCCTTTAATCCCGGCCGACCTCCAGATCAGGCACCAGCAGCTCCTAGGCCCCACACACCCCTAAGATAAACATCGAGGCACTACTTCCCCGGCGTAATAGGTGGACTAGCGCCTGTTATGCCGGGGAATGCTTCCTTTAATTGGGAATCAACTGACCAGGAATTGAAATCCAGGGGGCGACGGACCTCTAGCTAAGGTTAAATACCATATGAGGAGAAACCTTGTGCATCACGAGTTACTAGGAACATCTAGTATCAGGAAGAAGCGGTCAACTAGTGTCTTCTGTGGGATGAATACTGTGCGAGCAGACACGTAAGATTTGCACGAATAAGGGAACATGAGTACCATTTGCGGTTGCTAGTGCTGTGTCCTCCAGATGTCGCGGCGATTTTCTTATTTTTACCGAGGGAACTGATGTTTTGGAGGAGGGTGGAGCCTTGGACGAACCGATGGCCAAATTGTTGACTGTGTTGCGTGATACGTCCATTTTGCATCATGTTTTCCTACTGTTATTTATGATGTTTTTATCCATAATAATGTTTTTTGGAGTAATTCTAATGCCTTTTCTCTCATAATATGCAAGGTATACACAAAGAAGGAGAATTCTGGCAGCTGGAAATCTGGATCTAGGAAAGCTACGTTATGCTACCTGTTTTGCACGACTCCAAACAAGCTGGAACTTCACGGAGAATTTTCATCGAATATATGAGGAATATTGGATAAAATAAGTACCAGAGGGGGCCCACCAGGTGGGCACAACCCACCTGGGCGCCAAGGAGCCCAAGCGTGCCTTGGTGGGTTGTGCTCACCCAGGCCCACCTCCGGTGCCCATCTTCTGGTATATAAGTCATTTTGACCTAGAAAAAATAAGGAGAGAACTTTTGGGATAGAGCGCCACTGTCTCAGGGCGGAACTTGGGCAGGAGCACTTTGGCCCTCCGGCGGGGCAGTTCTGCCGGGGGCACTTCCCTCTCGCAGGGGGAAATCATCGTCATCGTCATCACTAACAACTCTCCCATCTTGGGGAGGGCAATCTCCCTCAACATCTTCAACAACACCATCTCATCTCAAACCCTAGTTCATCTCTTGTGTTCAATCTTGTTTTCGGAACTATAGATTGGTGCTTGTGGGTGACTAGTAGTGTTGATTACATCATGTAGTTGATTACTATATGGTTTATTTGGTGGAAGATTATATGTTCAGATCTAATATGCTATTTAATACCCCTCTGATCTTGAGCATGATTATCATTTATGAGTAGTAACTTTTGTTCTTGAGTTCACGGGAGAAATCATGTTGCAAGTAATCATGTGAACTTGATATGTCTTCGATATTTTGATAGTATGTATGTTGTGATTCCCTTAGTGGTGTCATGTGAACGTCGACTACATGACACTTCACCATATTTGGGCCTAAGGGAATGCATTGTGGAGTGCCAATTAGATTATGGGTTGTCAGAGTGACAGAAGTTTAAACCCCAGTTTATGCGCTATCTCGTAAGGGACTGATGGGATCCAAAAGTTTAATGCTATGGTTAGGATTTATTCTTAATACTTTTCTTGTAGTTGTGGATGCTTGCGGGAGGGTTAATCATAAGTAGGAGGTTTGTTCAAGTAAGAACAGCACCTAAGCACCGGTCCACCCACATATCAAATTATCAAAGTAGCTAACACAAATTAAGCCAACATGGTGAAAGTGACTAGATGAAAATCCCGTGTACCCTCAAGAACGCTTTGCTTGTCATCAGAAACTGTTTTGGCCTGCCTTTGCCTCAAAAGGATTGGGCTACCTTGCTACATTTCTGCTACTATTATTGTTACTTGCTCTTTACAAATTATCTTGCTATCAAACTACTTTGTTACTTACAATTTTAGCACTTGTAGACATTACCTTGCTGAAAACCACTTGTCATTTCCTTCTGCTCCTCATTGAGTTTGACACTCTTACTTGTCGAAAAGAGCTACAATTGATACCCTATAAT
The DNA here is from genome assembly GCF_018294505.1 of Triticum aestivum. NCBI lineage: Eukaryota > Viridiplantae > Streptophyta > Magnoliopsida > Poales > Poaceae > Triticum > Triticum aestivum. The sequence continues at coordinate 363,033,943 of NC_057797.1, read as the reverse complement.
TGTCGGCCATCAATGCTATTTTCTGGCTCCGTTGCTGGGGAGTGAAGCACCTTTGGTAAGTGGAATTTGGTAAGGAAACATTTATATAGTGTGCTGAAATTTATTGTCACTTGTTTCTATGGAAAACAATCCTTTGAGGGGTTTGTTCATGGTATCTTCACCTCGACTGGAACCACAATTAGCTACCCCTGAACCTACTACACCTACTGAAAATATTGAATATGAAATTCCTTCGGGTATGATAGAACAACTGCTAGCTAATCCTTATGCAAGAGACGAAACCGAACATCCTGATATGCACTTGATATATGTAGAACAAATTTGTGGATTGTTCAAGCTTGCAGGTTTACCTGGAGATGACGTTATGAAGAAGGTTTTCCCTTTATCTTTGAAGGGAAAAGCATTGGCATGATATAGGCTATGCGATGATATTGGATCTTGGAATTGGAATGAATTGAAATTGGAGTTCCATCAAAAAAATTATCCTATGCATCTAGTTCATCGTGATCGGAATTATATATATAATTTTTGGCCTCCTGATGGAGAAAGTATCGCTCCAGCTTGGGGGAGGCTGAAGTCAGTGTTACACTCATGCCCCAATCATGAGATCTCAAGAGAAATTATTATCTAGCATTTTTATGCTCGGCTTTCTCGTAATGATCAAACCATGCTTGATACTTCTTGTGTTGGTTCTTTTATGAAGAAAATTATTGAATTCCGATGGGATCTTTTCGAAAGAATGAAACCCAACTTTGAAGATTGGAACTTGACGAAGGTAAAGAGTCTGGTATTATACTTAAGTATGATTGTGTTAAATCTTTTTATGAATAGCAATGCTTTTCAAAAATTCAGCACTAAATATGGACTTGACTCTGAGATAGTAGCCTCCTTTTGTGAATCATTTGCTACTCATGTCGATCTCCCTAAAGAGATGTGGTTTAAATATCACCCACCTATTAAAGAAAAATTAAAGAACTGATACCAGTTAAAGAAGAAACTATAATTTATAATTGTTGGTCCAGTTGTTCCTACTACTTATATTGAGAAACCACCTTTCCCTATTAGAATAAAGGAACATGCTAAATTTTCAACTGTGGTCAACAAAAGATATATTAGAACACCTAAAGCTGATGAAAAAAATTAAAGTAGAACCTAGTATTGCTATGGTTAAGGACTATTGGAAGAAAATCTAGATGGGCATGTTATTTACTTTTGTGAAGAAGCTACTAGAATTGCCAAACCTGGTAAAAAGAATAAACACAGACCTGTTGTTGGCATGCCTATTGTCTCAGTTAAAATAGGAGATCACTATTATCATAGTTTATGTGACATAGGTGCTAGTGTGAGTGCTATTCCTTATTCCTTATATAAAGAAATTATGAATGACATAGCACCCGCAGAGAAAGAAGACATAGATGTCACTATTAAACTTGCTAATAGAGACACTATATCACCAATTGGGATTGTTAGAGATGTTGAAGTCTTGTGTGGGAAAATAAAATACCCTACTGATTTTCTAGTTCTTGGTTCCCCACAGGATGACTTCTGTCCCATTATCTTCGGTAGACCTTTCTTGAACACCGTTAATGCTAGACTAGACTGTGAGAAACAAAATGTCGGTGTTAGTTTTGGTGATGAGTCTCATGAGTTTAATTCTTCCAAGTTTAGTAGAAAACTTCATGACAAAGATTTGCCTAATAAAGATGAATTAATTGGTCTTGCTTCTATTTCTATGCCTCCTACTAATCCACTAGAACAATATTTGCTAGACCATGAAAATGATTTACATATGCATGAAAGAAATGAAAAAGATAAGATTTTCTTTGAACAATGTCCTCTGCTTAAACACAGTTTGCCTACTGAAACTCTAGGAGGTCCTCCTCCACCTAAAGGTGATCCTGTGTTTGAATTAAAACAATTGCCAGACACTTTGAAATATGCTTATCTTGATGAAGATATATCATGTTATTATTAGTGCTACCCTTTCAGAACATGAAGAAGAAAGATTATTGAAAGTTCTAAGGAAGCACCGAGCTGCTATTGGATATACTCTTGATGATTTAAAGGGAATTAGTCCCACTCTATGTCAGCACAAAATTAATATGGAACATGATGCTAAACCTGTTGATGATCACCAACGTCGGTTAAATACGAAGATGAAAGAAGTGGTAAGAACGGAAATATTAAAACTTCTGGAAGCAGGTATAATCTATCCTATAGCTGATAGTAGATGGTAAGTCCTGTTCATTGTGTCCCTAAAAAGGGAGGTATTACTGTTGTTCCTAATGATAAGAATGAACTTATTCCACAAAGAATTGTTACAGGTTATAGAATGGTAATTAATTTTAGAAAATTAAACAAAGCAACTAGAAAATATCATTACTCTCTGCCTTTTATTGATCAAATGCTAGAAAGATTATTTAAGCACACACATTTTTTGCTTCCTTGACGGATATTCTGGTTTTTCACAAATACTTGTTTATCAACGTGATCAAGAAAAGACCACTTTTACTTGTCCCTTTGGAACTTATGCTTATAGACATATGCCTTTTGGTGTATGCAATGCACGTGCTACCTTTGAAAGATGTATGACTGCTATATTCTCTGACTTTTGTGAAAAGATTGTTCAGGTTTTCATGGATGATTTCTCTATTTATGGGAAGTCTTCTGATGAAATTTTAAGCAATCTTGACCGAGTTTTGCAGAGATGTGAACAAAGAAGTCTTGTCTTGAATTGGTAAAGTGCCACTTTATGGTTAATGAAGGCATTGTCTTGGGTCATAAAATTTCTGAAAGAGGTATTGAAGTGGACAAAGCTAAGTTTGATGCAATTGAGAAAATGCCATGTCCTAAAGATATCAAAGGTATTCGTAATTTCCTAGGCCATGCAGGTTTTTATAGGAGATTTATCAAAGACTTTTCTAAAATTTCTAGGTCTCTTATGAAACTTTTGCAAAAGGATATTCCTTTTGTTTTTGATGATGATTATTTAGAAGCCTTTGAAACACTCAAGAAAGCCTTAATTTCTGCACCTATTGTTCAACCACCTGATTGGAACTTGCATTTTGAAATTATGTGTGATGCTAGTGATTATGCTGTTGGTGCTATTCTAGAACAAAGAGTTGATAAGAAACTGAATGTTACTCATTATGCTAGTAAAGCTCTAGACAGTTCTCAACGAAAATATGCTACTACTGAAAAAGAATTCTTAGTAGTGGTGTTTGCTTGTGATAAATTTAGACCTTACATTGTTGATTCGGATGTAATTGTTCACACCGATCATGCTGCTATTAAATGTCTTATGGAAAAGAAAGATGCTAAACCTAGACTTATTCGATGGGTTCTCTTACTACAAGAATTTGATTCACATATCACTGATAGAAAAGGAGTTGAGAACCCCATAGCTGATAACTTCTCAAGGCGTGAAAATGTGCTTGATGACCGACTACCTATTGATGATAGTTTTCTTGATGAACTATTAGCTACAATAAATGTTGCTCACAACACTCCTTGGTATGATGACTATGCTAATTACATTGTGGCTAAATATTTACCACCTAGCTTTACATATCAACAAAAGAAAAAAAATCTTCTATGAGTTAAGACATTACTTTTGGGATGACCCACATCTTTATAAAGAAGGAGTAGATGTTATTATTAGACGTTGTGTACCTGAGCATGAACAAGGACAAATCCTATGGAAATGTCACTCTGAAGCTTATGGAGGGCATCATGCTAGAGATAGAACTGCTCACAACGTATTGCAATTTGGATTTTATTGGCCTACTCTCTTCAAGGATGCCCGTAAGTTCGTATTATCATGTGATGAATGCCAAACAATAGGTAATATCGGTGAGCATCAAGAAATGCATATGAATTATTCACTTGTTGTTGATTACATGGGACCTTTTCCTTCCTCTAATGGGTATACACATATCTTGGTTGCTGTTGATTATGTTACTAAATGGGTAGAAGCTATTCCAACCAGTAGTGATGATCACAACACCTCTATTAAAATGCTTAAGGACGTTATTTTCCCAAGGTTTGGAGTCCATGACTGATGATGGTTCACACTTTATTCATGGTGCTTTCCGTAAAATGCTTGCCAAGTATGATGTTAACCATAGAATTGCATCACCTTATCATCATTCATCTTGCAAAAGACTATCAATAGGTCTAGGAAGAATTGGTCTAAGAAATTAGATGATGCACTTTGGGCTTATAGAACAGCATATAAAAATCCTATGGGTATGTCTCCTTATAAAATGGTTTATGGAAAAGCTTGTCATTTGCCTCTTGAGTTAGAACATAAAGCATATTGGGCAATCAAAGAACTCAACTATGATTTCAAACTTGCACGTGAAAAGAGGTTATTTGATATTAGCTCACTAGATGAATGGAGAACCCAAGCTTATGAAAATGCCAAGTTGTTTAAAGAAAAAGTCAAAAGATGGCATGATAAGAGAATCCAAAAGCATGAGTTTAAAGTAGGAGGATATGTTCTTTTGTACAACTCCCGTTTCAGATTCTTTGCAGGAAAACTCCACTAAAAATGGGAAGGCCCATATGTCATCGAGGAGGTTTATTGTTCTGGAGCCATCAAAATAAATAATGCCGAAGGTACTAACCCGAAGGTTGTTAATGGGCAATGAATAAAACATTATATCTCAGGTACGCCCATTAATGTTGAAAGTAATATTATCCAAACTATGACATGCGAAGAACACATAGAAGAGTCCTTCTGGAACACTCCAGAATCGTGAAAATAAGGAGGTACATGATACGGTAAGTAAACGGACTCCGAAAAATCCGCAAAAATGATTTTTATCAGTTTTGGAATATTTAGAAAAATAGGAAAGTAAGAAACTTCCAGGAAGCGTACCCTGGTGGGCATAAGACACTAGGGCACGCCTGGCAGCCAAGCGCGCCCAGGTGGGTGGGGTACCTTCCGGACTCCGTTTTCTACAGCTTGCTTGTTTCCCAAGATAAAAAAATTATATACCCCCCGAACCTATTGACCACCGTATCACGGAGAAATCTTCTGTTTTCTTTTCTTGCTTCTTTCCTGTCAGATCTGAAAATATGTCGTCCCAAGACTCCGAGGGCGAGAGCTATGCTGCTGATTTCGTCACAAACCCCAAGTCCTATGGGGATGTGGAGCACTATGGCTGGACCACGGAGGAAGAGGTGAACTACTATCCTAGGGAGAAGCATGAGATGAGCTCAGGTGAAGATGAACCTCCACTACCTCTACCTGGGGGCATGCATGTGGAATTCAAGAAGTCAAGCCTCTCCAATAAAGCAAAGAGGCCTAAGGTTCAGCTTGTACCTTTTTCGCCTTTTGCAGGAATGCAAGCAGGAACTATGTAAGAGGGTACTGGATCTTGAGTAAGGGGTCGGTGAGTTGAAGGAGGAAAATGCCATACTCAAACGTAAGCTAAGTAAGAAAGGCAAACCCTCTACATCATCACCACCACCACCTTCTTCTTGATCACCAAAAGAGAACTGAGTATCGGGTATGGGCACTCCCCTTGGCTTCCTCCAAGCTTGGGGGAGGTGCCCCATTATCGTATCATCCCTACTATCTTTTTCTTTTACTTATTTTAGTTTGATCTTTTGCTTTAGATGAATAAAAGTTTAGTTTGATCCTTTATTTTCAAGAGTTTCCTTAGTCAACTATCCTTGTAACCGTGTGCGAGATATATAATAAAGTTTAGTTTGAGTTTTTGCTTTCTTTGTTTTCATGTTGCAATTAAAAGAAATGAAACAAATAAAAAGAAAGGAAATAAATGAAAGGAAGGAAATAAATGAAAAAGATCATATGCTAATCTTATGGTAGGTGATGACACCACATAAGGAAACGTATAAGTAGAAAATTTTATTATAGATTGACAGACATAACATTAGTCAATGATGCAACTCATGAAAGAATTAATAAGGGAAGATTCACATATAAATATAATATCCTAGAAATCTTTTGTGATTGTGAGCCCTCATCAAAATATTATATGCCAAAATTGTTGACGTTGGACAAGGAAGACAACCTAATGATTCATGTTTGTTTATATTCACATAGAAGTGATATTGTCATAGATCCTTTAACATGTGGTGCTTGCCCCTGTCTTTGCTAGTGAAAAATTCCGCACTTAGTAGAGATACTACTTGTGCATCCGAAAACCCTAAAACCCAAATCTTATTTTCAAGAGTCCACCATACCTACCTATGGATTGTAGCGATCAGACCTCAGACAGTCTGATCTCTGTGCATCAGTGTCATCCCTGGATCAGTAATGCTAACACGCACAATACTCGAGGATTTATAAGAAAGTAGCAATCACACACTTATTACATCGAATGTCTCAAAAGAAACTTATTACAATAAATATGGCTTAAGGCCATCTAATACGATAACAGCGGAAGGCTTGGAAGATAAAGTGAGTCCATCAACTCCAACGGCATCACTGAGTGAAAGACAGCGACCTATGGCTCCTTACTCGTCGTCTGAAAAGTCTGCAACATGAACGTTGCAGCCCGAAATGGGTCAGCACATGGAATATGCTGGCAAGGTAACACAAGAGTAATGAATAGGATAAATGCTATCACTACATGCATATTTGGCTGGTGGTAAGCTCTAAGGTTACAGTTTTGCAAAAAGCCAATTTTTTCCTACAACAAAGGAATAAATTTTATTTAACTATCATGGTAGTTGTTAAACATTGAGAAGGTTCCTCCAACTCAATCCTAATTAAACATCATCATTAAACCCAATCAAATTATATTAAGAGTGATGAGATCAACATGATAATCCAGGAACCAGATACTCAAGATGTCCATAACCGGGGACATGACTAACCATGATTAGTTTATACACTCTGCAGAGGTTTGCACACTTTTCCCCACAAGACTGAATACATCCATGGTCGGAGATTCGAGACATAGTCTTTCTGAAGCATTAACTCTCTACTCTGGATAGACAGTACGACCTACAACCCACTACATCTGCTAGTCTACCTCTTCGAGAGCTTCACGCAACTTACTCAACTATGCCAGAGCCCATATTGGCTTGTGGTTGCACACGGAAGTTTCTAGCATGAATAATCTTATGATCCCTTTGAGCCTGGGTGGCGGGCCGTAGGATGATCGCACGGGTCCTCCGGGATATCCTAGGACAACACTGGATTCTCTAGGTGTCCACAAGCAATCCATCCGGATGTGTATTTAAGTCGCCACCTTAAGTTGAACCATTAATTAATAACTCACATCTGTCATGAATACACTCAAACCCAATCCACGTCTACGAGCATAGCATAGCAATATAAGCAACATAGAAGTAACTCCCAGGGGTTTGATAAATAAACAAGTGTGTAGGTACTACCTCATCTACTTCCCAAAACCCACAATTTATTCAGATCCTAAACCATGCAATTGTTTGAGGATTGATCTAATGCAGTAAAACTGGGTAGTAAAAAGGGTATGATCAAAGTGTTACTTGCCTTGCTGATGATCCGTGAAACCTAGAGACTCATAGTAGCACGCTTTGCACCCTGGGTACTCTATCGCAAATAAACAAGCATACAATAAGCACTCAACTAGAATCATGGGTAAAACTCAAATACGAAATCTAACCATAAAGTTCAACTTAAGAACTCCGGTTTGCAAAAAGAATCAAACCAAACGAAGCAACGAAACTCAAACTGCGGAAAAAACAAGATCCATTTACTAATCTGGACTTTAGTCAAATTTTACAGTGGCAAAAACTTGTTCAAGTTGGTTAAACAGAAAGAGGGCTTCGAAACAAAGATCTAGGCGCTTGAATCACCTGATTCCGGTAAACGAGCGAAAAGTTATACTAGAACGAAGATTAGGGCAGGAATCACGATCGAAAATAATCGCGGAAAAACCCTGGAAAAAGAAAAACTGACGAATAGACTAACGAACGAACGTTCGTTGTCTGTGGCTAACGGGTGAAAACCGTTCGTTAAAACGAACATACGAATGGGTGTTCACTAAATAAGCTAAATAAAAAAAAACGAACCGATCTAGATCTAGGGTTTCGAAAAAAAAACCGATCGGTTTTCCGAAGAAAACCGGCGGCTACCTCGGCGTTCGTGACGACGGCGGTGGCGGGAACTCCGGCGGGCGGCATGGTGGCGGCGCGGCTCGGTGGCGGGCTCCGGCGGCGAGCAGCGGCTGTGCGTGGCAGCGGCGGCGGCGAGCGGCAGCGGCGGCGCGTGGCGGCGGCGGCGGCTCGCGGCGGCATCGGGCTAGGGTTTTGGGCGAGGCTCTGGCGGCTCGGGCCTCCGCGGCTTTAAAGGCCGGCCGGGCTGGTGTCCCAGGCGGACACGGCCCGGTTAGGTCGGTTGACTGTTTTTTTAAAAAATAATTGCGCTTCGAAAAACAAAGAAAAGAAATACTAAACGGACTCCAAAAATCCTAAAATAAAATTTCCCCATCCTCTAAAAATCTAACGGACAATGTGAACATTTATTTGGGCCTCTAATGCAATTTTGAAAAATGTAATTTTTTCCTAATTCAAATAAAATAGCGAAAAAAACTCCGAATAAAATCTTATTTGATTTTAATATTAAATCTCCAATATTTCTTTATTTTGGGGAAGTCATTTTATCCCCTCTCTTTTATTTTCATAAAATAAATATTCGAAGAGAAAATAATTAAAATCAAACGATCCTCTTTTCAAAATTTGAGAAAACTCAAATATGAAAATAACGAAATCCCCAACTCTCTCCGTGGGTCCTTGAGTTGCGTAGAATTTCTAGGATCAAACCAAAATGCAATAAAATATGATATGCAATGATGATCTAATGTATAACATTCCAAATTGAAAATTTGGGATGTTACAAACCTACCCCCCTTAAGATGAATCTCGCCCTCGAGATTCAGGTTGGCTAGAAAATAGGCGAGGGTGATCTTTCCGTAGGTCTTCCTCTCATTCCTAGGTGGCTTAATCCTCGGTATGGTGGCTCCACTAAACTTTGCAGAACTTGATAACCTTACTTCGTGTGACACGGCTGGCAAACTCAAGAATCTCGACTGGTTTCTCCTAGTAGGTCAAATCGGTATCCAACTGAATTGCTTCCAGTGGCACTGTATCTCTCAGAGGAATATCAGCCATCTCTGTGTGGCACTTCATCAACTGAGAAACGTGGAACACATCGTGAACTCCTGACAATCCTTCGGGCAATTCCAACTTGTAAGCAACTTCTCCCATACGTTCCAAAAGTTTGTATGGTCGCACAAAACGTGGCGCTAACTTTCCCTTAACTCCAAAACACTTCACTCCTCGAAGTGGTGATACATGAAGATACACTCTATCTCCAACTTCGTAAGCTGTCTCCTTGCGTTTTGAATCCGCATAGCTCTTCTGCCTGGACTGGGCTACCTTGAGTCTGTCGTGTATCAGTTTAACCTTCTCTTTAGATTCTTTGATCAAATCTGGTCCAAACAACTGACGGTCTCCAACTTCATCCCAAAACAACGGTGTCCCGCACCTCCTTCCGTACAATGCTTCGAAAGGGGCCATCTTCAAACTACCTTGATAGCTGTTGTTGTAAGAGAACTCTGCATAAGGCAAGTTGTCGCCCCAACTAGATCCATAGTCTAGCGCACAAGCTCTCAACATGTCTTCTAGAATCTGATTGACTCTCTCAGTCTGTCCATCCGTCTGTGGGTGAAAGGCTGTACTGAACTCTAGCCTGGTTCCCAAAGTCTCATGCAAGTTTTGATCAAATCTGGTCCAAACAACTGACGGTCACTAACTTCATCCCACAACAACAGTGTCCTGCACCTCCTTCCATACAATGCTTCGAAAGGGGCCATCTTCAAACTGGCTTGATAGCTGTTGTTGTAAGAGACTCTACATAAGGCAAGTTGTCGTCCCAACTAGATCCATAGTCTAGCTCACAAGCTCTCAACATGTCTTCCAAAATCTGATTGACTCTCTCAGTGTGTACATCCATCTGTGGGTGAAAGGCTGTACTGAACTCTAGCCTGGTTCCCGAAGTCTCATGCAACTGATTCCAAAAGTTTGAGGTAAACTGGGTTCCCCTATCTGATACAATGGTCCTCGGAACTCCATGCAGACATACGATCCTGGTCATGTATATCTTCGCCAACTTAGCACTGGTGTAGGTGGTCTTCACTGGGATGAAATGAGCTACCTTCGTCAAACGATCGACTACAACCCATATCGAGTCATAGCCTGAACGAGTCCTAGGTAATCCCGTGATAAATTCCATGGCTAGTTTATCCCACTTCCATTCTGGTATCAACAATGGCTGTAACAATCCCGCTGGCTTCTGACGTTCTGCCTTCACTCTCTGACATACATCACAAACTGCTACATACTCCGCAATATCCTTCTTCATTCCGGTCCACCAAAAGCTATCTTTTAAATCTAGATACATCTTGGTATTTCCCGATTGAATCGAATACGACGAATCGTGGGCCTCTTGCAGAATCAACTTCCTGATCTCCGGATCATTTGGCACATATACGCGGTCCTCAAACCATAGGGTATCATGCTCGTCCTCACGAAATCCCTTAGCTTTTCCTTTGCTCATCCTCTCTTTTATCTCGGCAATCTCCTTGTCCGTCTTCTGAGCTTCCCTAATCTTATCCATCAAAGTAGACTAAATCTCCAATGCTGCTACATAACCCCTCGGAACTATTTCCAAAGATAGCTCATGAAGATCCTCTGCTAACTCCTTGGGTAACTCTCCGGTCATGAGTGTATTGACATGACTCTTGCGGCTCAATGCATCGGCTAATACATTAGCCTTTCCGGGATGATAATGCAACTTCATATCATAATCCTTGATGAGCTCCAACCATCTCCTTTGCCTGAGATTCAACTCCTTCTACGTGAAGATATACTTCAAACTCTTGTGATCCGTGTACACCTCACAATGGTTTCCGATGAGAAAATGTCTCCATGTCTTCAATGCATGCACTACGGCTGCTAACTCCAAATCATGGGTAGCATAATTCAACTCATGGGGTTTAAGTTGCCGTGAGGCATAAGAAACAACTCTTCCTTCCTGCATAAGCACTGCTCCAAGTCCTCGATGAGAAGCGTCGCAATACACCTGATAATCCTTGCGTTGATCTGGGAGAATCAACACTGGAGCTGTAACCAAGCATTTCTTCAACTCTTGAAAACATGCCTCACATTCCTCAGTCCATTTAAACTTAGTGTCCTTCTTCAACAACTCCGTCATGGGCTTTGCAATCTTCGAGAAATTCTCAATGAACCTTCTGTAGTATCCTGCGAGTCCAAGAAAACTCTAGATCTCTCCAACTGACATGGGTGCTTCCCAATTTGTCACAGTGATGACCTTGGTAGGGTCTACGGCTATTCCTTCTCTGGATATAACATGTCCGAGGAATCCAACTTCCTTCAACCAAAACTCACACTTGCTGAACTTGGCGTATAGCTGATGCTCTCTGAGCTTCCCAAGTACCAAATGCAAATGCTAATTATGCTCCTCTTCATTCTTCAAGTAGACCAGAATATCGTTGATGAACACCACGCCGAACTTATCCAAAAACTCCATAAACACCTTGTTCATCATGTTCATAAAGTAGGCAGGTGTGTTAGTCAAACCAAATGACACAACGGTATACTCATATAGCCCATACCTTGTGGTAAAAGCTATCTTAGGTATATCCTGCTCTCGAATCTTCAGCTGGTGGTACCCTGATTGCAGATCGATCTTGGAAAACACCTTAGCTCCTTGTAGCTGGTCAAACAAATCATTTATCATCGGTAGTGGGTACTTGTTCTTGATTGTCACTTTATTCAATCCACGATAATCAACAACCATCCTCAACGGTCCATCCTTCTTCTCCACTAGAAGCACTGGCGATCCCCAAGGTGACGAGCTTGGGCGAATATAGCCTTTATCCAGTAACTCCTTAATCTGCTTCTTAATTTCCTCTAAATCCTTAGCGGGCATCCTATATGGTCTCTTAGATATTGGGCCTGTGCCTGACAAAAGCTCGATCAAAAACTTAATGTCTCTATCTGGTGGCATGCCTAGCAACTCTTCTGGAAATACATCCGGGAAATCCTTCACCACTGGTACTTCCTCCTGTACAACTCCTGATAAGGAATTCAATTGAGTCCTATTAGGCACATGCCGGCGTACATACTTGATCGTTCTTCCTTCTAGGGTGGTAAGCAAAATTGACTTACTGACGCAGTCAATGTTCCCTCCATACATCGATAACCAATCCATGCCAAATATCACATCCAGTCCTTGTGACTTGTAAGTGCATCTAGTGCCACCCCTAGTTGGTTTTGGAGTATTGACGACAAACCTAGTTGAGGGACTAATGTGTTTGTGAGAATTGCAGGATAACACAGGTAGAAGTCCCTCATTGATTCGGTTTTCCTACCAGAGATGACCCCTAAAAATGTATGAAGACATTGAAGTCAAAGGTGGTATGTGAAGACATTCACATTGAAGACTATGACAAGAGAAGACATCGCGTGAAGACTATGGAGCGCGAAGACTTAGCAGTTTCGTCGTTCTGTGTTTTTCTTTGTTGAGTCATAGGAACCACCGTACTGTTAAGTGGGGTCCAAGAGAACCAGTCAGAATGACTAAGTGATGCTTAACCAAAATCCTATGTCTTCGAGTGAAGACTATGAGAGCAAATCTTGTCCAGAGTTGGATAAGTCAGCTTTGCTTGTAGCCCAAGTAAAGTTGCCGTGTGTGTTTGAAATCTGACCGTTGGAACACGTGTCAGTTCCTTAGTGACCCAGGGTCATTTCGGACAAATCAGGTCGGGTTGCCTAGTGGCTATAAATAGCCCACCCCCTACAACCATAAACGGTTGGCTGCTCAGAGTTAGAGTACGGCTTTTGTCGTTTGAGAGCAACCCACCTCGAAGGCTTTGAGAGAGAATTCCTTGCGAGGATAAAGCCCTAAACACCCAGAGCCAAAGAGTGTTAGGCATCACTTAAGTCTTCCTGTCTGTGTGATCTGAAGACTTATTACACTTGAGGACTGTGAATCCTCCAACCGGTTAGGCGTCGCGTTCTGAGCATCCAAGAGTCATTGTGGATCGCCGGTGAACGAAGTCTGTGAAGGTTTGGAAGTCTACCTTAAAGACTTACCAGAGTGATTGGGCGAGGACTGGGTGTCCTTAGCTCAAGGGGAATAAGGTGAAGATGAGGTCTTCTGAGTTGAATCTCAGCCTCCCCAACCAGACGTACAGTTGTCACAGCAACTGGACCTGGTCCAACAAATCATTGTCTTCAACGAGTCACTGGTTTCATCCTTCCCTTCCCTTTACTTACTGTTGGTCCTTGTGAAGTCATTGTATGATTGCATTATCTTTTGTCTTCACTAAGTGACTGCTTGTTCTGACTGGCTTCACAATATCTTCCTACCTGATCCTTACTGCCTAGCTGCTATTAGTCATTATGCTTTCACTTCATTGAATACTTGACTATGGTTTGCCTAGTGTAGTCTACCTTCCGCTGCATGGTAATAGGTTTATTTCTATCGTTTGTCTTCGAAACTTCCATGTTTTGAAGACTTTCATAAAAATCGCCTATTCACCCCCCCTCTAGTCGATCACTAGCACTTTCAATTGGTATCAGAGCAAGGTACTCCCTTGTTCTGTGTGATTCGGTTTAACCACCTGGAGTTTTAGCTATGTCGACTGCAGGGATAATTAAGGTCTCCGCTGCTTGCCCCGTCTTCGATGGAACTGAATATCCCTACTGGAAGAATAAGATGCGCATGCATCTTGAAGCCATTGATGTCGACCTATGGTATGTCGTCAAGAATGGCGTTCCCAAGGCTGGTGAAGGTGTCACCGCTGCTGATGTCAAGAAGTTCGTTCAACTGGACTCCACTGCCAAGAACATCATCTGTGGTCATCTGACCAAAGGACAGTATGGCCGCGTGAGTGCTTTGGAAACATCTAAGCTAGTCTGGGACTGGCTCTCCAAGGTCAATGAAGGCGTCTCAACCCAGAGAGATCAGAGAATCAGTGTCCTTCGCAACCTCTTCAACCGCTTCAAGAGAAATGACAATGAGAATGTCCAGCTCACGTTTGATCGACTCACTGACATCACAAATGAGCTTCAAGCTCTCGGCGCCACTGAGATCACCAAGCATGAAGTCGTCAAGACACTCCTGAGATCACTTGACAGCTCGTTTGACACCCTAGCCCTGATGATTCAAGAACGTCCTGATTTCAAGACACTCGATCCGTCTGACATACTTGAGAGGCTCAACACACATGAGTTTCAGCTTTCTGAGAAAAGAGACATCTACGGTCCCAACTATGGGCGAACTCGTGCCTTGAAGGCAAAAGCTGTCTCCTCATCTGAAGAAGAATCTGACAGCAGTTCTGATGATCCTGAAGACATTGGAAAGGAGCTTGCTATGCTTGTGAAGAAGTTCCAAAAATTCACCAAGAAGAAAGGCTTCAGAAAGTCTTCACGATCAAGCTCAAGAATGATGAAGCTTCTGCTCATGACTACAAGAAGAGAACATGCCACAAGTGCAAGAAACCTGGCCACTACATCTCTGAGTGTCCGCAGTGGGACAATGAGAACAACAAGAAGAAGAAGAGCAAGGAATATGACTCTGACGACAAGAAGAAGAAGAAATACTCAAAGTCTTCTTCCAAGTCTTCCTCAAAGTCTTCATCACACAAGAAGAGCTCATCTGGCAAGGCACGTGCGTTTGTTGGCAAGGAAATGGATTCAGAGGAGGAGTCCGCTTCTGAGGAGGCGGAGGTGGAGTCTGAGGAGGAGTCCGATTCTGGCGTTGCGAGTCTGGCTACAGCATACGTTGCCAAGTCCATCTTCAACACTAAAGACAATGACTTCATCACCGACACCGATGCAAATGACAAGGACTACTCCGCTCCTACCTACTGCTTCATGGCACGCGGTGCCAAGGTAAACACACGCACTGCTCACTATCAAACTTCTAGTGAAGATGACTCTGATTGTGGTTCCAAACCCAGCTACAAAACACTTGCTAAAATTGCAACTGAACAATAGAAAGCCATGGAACATATTCAGAAACTGTTAGACAAAAGCGATGATCTGTTAGACGCTGAAATGACTCGATCTCAGTCCTTAATTGAAGACATAAAAAATCTTTACGTTAAGTATGAGGAACTTGAAAGTCGTCATGAAACGCTCTCAACAACTCATGAAAAGCTTTCCTATGATTATCTTCAAAGGAAGCAAGATCTTGAGAAATTGAGAGCGGCTCATGAAGATCTTCAAAAGGAAAACGAGTCACTTCGCACCGAACAGATCAGTTCCGCCCAGGAAGGATTTGAACCACCATGTCTTAAATGCATCGAGCGTGCCAACGCTACTTCTGTTGCTGAGTGTTCTACTGCTGCTACTGTTGCAATATCTTCAACTGTTGATGTGGTAACTAACCCCTCTGCTGAGGATACCACTGCTATTGCTGATGAGAATGCTAGGTTGAAGACATTGCTTGAAACAGGGATGTACAAAAGTCTCAAAGGGCATCAGACACTATGTGATGTCCTCAAAAGGCAGATCCTGAACCAAAACCCTAGGAAAGAGGGTGTTGGGTTCGAAAGGAAAATGAATGCTGATGGCTCTTACTGGAAACCTGAGCAGTACCCCAAAACCACATGGGTTGCTGCAAAGGAACCTTCAGCGGATCCATCCACCCTATCTGGCTTCACTTGTGCTAATCCCATTGTTATTGATGAATCCTTTGATGCAAACTATAAACTGTTTAAGAATCAGAATGGTGAAGTGTTTGCCAGGTATATTGGTACTAACTGCAGGAATGGACCGCCTATGAAGAAGATCTGGGTGCCGAAAAGGTGTTTGGAGAATCTTCCTGTGAATGTCATCATGACACCACAGGTGAAGAAGACAAACCCCAGACCACAGGCTTCATACGGTCCAAAGGCTTCATACAGACAGAGGACTCACCTGAGTCGCACTAACGCAAATGTTTTGCAGGGAAACCATACTCAGGCCTGTGAATATGAGCGCGTTTCATCAAACCGCCATGTTCATAAGACCAAGAACTATTCTGCTTATTCTTATGAGTACTATTGTCCACCTGCAAGACTTTTTGCTAGGGCTCCAAAGCCAAAGTTCTCAGATGCTGCACTTAGACTCATTGCTTCGAAGCCACCCTTGAAGATGTGGGTGGCTAAGAAAGCTTAACTCTCTTTTGCAGGGAAAGGTCTCCAGCCGAAAACCAAAATCGTCTGACGCTATTGCTGGGGACCTTAAACATCTTGTAGGGCGCAAGATCAAATGCCCAAATGGTCTTATTATGTACTTTGTTCCTGAATCGCTTGCTACTCGCCCTATCAGTCCAAATCTCGATCTAAGCTTTCATAATCCACTGGTTCGTCAAATGTTTTTGCTTCACAATTCTCTTCGTGAAGCCTATCCCCCTAACTGCACTGTAGGGTACGACACCAGCTGCTTCAGAATGGATTATTGATAGTGGGTGTACCAATCACATGACTGGCAAGCGAAGCCTTCTTATGGACTCAACACTACGTCCATCTGACAAAAGTCACATCACATTTGCTGACACTGGTAAAAGCAAGGTATTGGGTCTAGGTAGAGTTGCAATCTCAAAGGATCAACACATGGATAAAGTCATGCTTGTTGAATCCCTTGGTTTCAACTTAATGTCTGTTTCAATGCTTTGCGATTTAAACATGATTGTGATGTTTGGAAAATATCGTTGCCTTGTACTAATGGAATCTGACAAGTCTCTAGTGTTTGAAGGGTATCGGAAAGATGATTTGTACATGGTAGATTTCTCAGCAGGACCACAACTTGCCGTATGTCTTCTAGCAAAAGCTTCTGAATGCTGGCTCTGGCATCGGAGGCTAGGACATGCTGGCATGAGGAACCTCCACACCCTTGCAAGGAAGAAGCATGTCATAGGCATCGAGGGCGTCAAGTTCAAGAAGGATCACTTATGCGGTGCCTGTGAAGCAGGAAAGATGACGAGGGCCAAGCATCCCTCGAAGACAATCATGACAACGACTCAACCCTTCGAACTGCTCCACATGGATCTTTTCGGTCCCACTCATTACTCAACTCTTACTACTACTGCTTGTCTCTATGGCTTTGTCATTGTTGATGATTATTCAAGATATACTTGGGTGCATATAATCCTCTACAAGACTGAAGTGCAGGATGTCTTCAGACGCTTCGCCAATCGAGCCATGAACAACTATGGCGTCAAGATCAAGCACATCAGAAGTGACAATGGCACTGAATTCAAGAACACTGGTCTAGACACTTATCTTGATACTTTGGGCATTACACATGAATTCTCAGCTTCGTACACACCACGGTAGAATGGCGTCGTGGAACACAACAACAGAACACTTATTGAGATGGCCCGGACGATGCTTGATGAATAAAAGACTCCAAGAAAGTTCTGGCCTGAAGCCATTGATACTGCATGCCATATCATCAACCGTGTTTATCTTCACAAGCTTCTGAACAAGACATCCTATGAGCTCCTTACTGGCAAGAAGCCAAATGTCAGTTACTTCAGAGTATTTGGTGCCAGGTGCTGGATCAAGGATCCACATCACACTTCAAAATTTGCACCAAAAGCACATGAGGGTTTTATGCTTGGATATGGAAAGGATTCGCACTCCTACAGAGTCTTCAACCTTTTTCACTATAAAGTGGTTGAAACAGTGGATGTGCGGTTCGATGAGACTAACGGCTCACAAAGAGAGCACCTGCCAAATGTGCTAGATGAAGTTCCATCCAGTGAATCAATCAAACTTATGGGAACTGGAGAAATCATACCATCTGAATCTCAGCCTGAAGAGGAACTTATCATCTCCGCACCTGATCAAACTGAAGACAATGCTCAGCCTGAAGACAATCCTTCTAACGATGACAATGATCAACAAGAGCAAAATCTTCGTCCTGTACATCCTCGTGTTGCAAATGAAGTACAGATTGAGAGAATAATTGATAGCATCAATGCACCAGGTCCACTCACTCGTTCAAGGGCAACACAGCTAGCAAATTTCTGTGGGCACTTCGCATTCGTCTCAATATCTGAACCCAAGAAAGTTGAAGAAGCCTTCATGGAACCTGAATGGATTCAAGCTATGCAAGAAGAGCTTCAACAGTTTGAGCTGAATAATGTATGGGAACTGGTTAAGCGTCCTGATCCTCGCAAGCACAATATAATAGGCACCAAATGGATATATCGCAACAAGCAAGATGAGCATGGTCAAGTTGTCAGAAACAAAGCTCGTCTCGTTGCTCAAGGGTACACTCAAGTTGAAGGGATTGACTTCGATGAAACATTTGCTCCTGTGGCTAGACTTGAAGCCATACGCATACTGCTGGCCTATGCAAATCATCATAACATTCTTCTGTATCAAATGGATGTGAAGAGCGCTTTTCTCAATGGCAAGATTGAAGAAGAAGTGTATGTTGCACAACCGCCTGGCTTTGAAGATCCAAAACATCCTGACATGGTGTACAAGCTCAACAAGGCACTGTATGGCCTCAAACAAGCCCCTCGGGCTTGGTATGACACACTCAAATACTTCCTGAAGAGCAAAGGCTTCAAACCTGGTTCCCTCGACCCCACTCTCTTCACGAAGACATATGATGGTGAACTGTTTGTGTGCCAAATATATGTGGATGACATTATCTTCGGCTGCACCAATCAGAAATACACTGACGAGTTTGGATATATGATGCAAGAGCAATATCAGATGTCCATGATGGGTGAGCTGAAGTTCTTCCTTGGTCTTCAAATACGTCAGCAACGCAACGACATCTTCATATCTCAAGAGAAGTACCTCAAAGATTGCCTGAAGAAATTTGGGATGCAAGACTGCAAAGGCTTCACGACTCCAATGCCAGCCAAACATCATCTGGGTCCCGACGACAATGGTAAAGAGTTCGATCAAAAGGTATACCGCTCCATGATTGGTTCTTTACTTTATCTATGTGCATCTAGGCCAGATATTATGCTTAGTGTTTGCATGTGTGCTCGATTCCAAGCGGCACCAAAGGAATCGCATCACTTAGCTGTGAAGCGAATTCTTCGATATTTGGCTCACACCCCAACATTAGGATTATGGTATCCAAAGGGCTCAGAGTTTGATCTGGTTGGATTCTCGGATGCTGATTATGCTGGTGACAAGGTGGATCGCAAGTCTACATCAGGCACATGTCATTTTCTGGGACGATCACTTGTATGTTGGTCTTCAAAGAAGCAGAACTGTGTATCTCTCTCCACTGCTGAATCTGAATACATTGCTGCTGGATCTTGCTGCGCTCAGCTTCTATGGATGAAGCAAACACTCAAAGATTATGGCATTCATCTGAAGCAAGTGCCACTCTACTGCGACAACGAAAGCACCATCAAGATTGCCAACAACCCAGTTCAGCACTCGAAGACAAAGCACATTGAAATTCGTCATCACTTTCTCAGAGATCATGTTGTGAAGGAAGATATTGATATCATACACGTCAACACTGAAGAGCAATTGGCAGATATCTTCACCAAGCCCTTGGATGAGAAGAGGTTTTGCAAGTTACGGTGTGAGCTAAATATCTTGGAATCCTCAAATGTCCTGTGATCAGGCACACATCCTAACACTTATGCATATTGATGACTTAGATGTGCAACACACGAAGTAAAGTATATCTTCAATCAATGAAGACTTACATTCTAAGTGTGAATACATTAATGTGGAATTTGACTTCGGAGCGCCACGATAATTGTGCGCCGTGTCTGAGTCTAATACTTCCTATATAGTGGGTAACGCCACCCCCAAATTTTTCTGTTTGAAGTGCTTCACTCATGGCATTACGTTTGGTATGTCTTCACATTTGGTTTGGCTTCAATCTCAACTTGTCTTCATGATTATCTTCACTATGTTGATTTGACTGTCTTTCTCATATATATATATATATATATACTAGTGTTCTGTCCTCTACAGCATTCACTTATAGCTATGTCTTCTTGTTGAATCTTTTGAACTAAGTGAATGTGATCGGACCCTAATCTCTCTATGCTTTCTATCTCGAACTCCAAATCATATGCATTCTATTGAAACTGTTGAATGTCTTCTCTGCGTCCTAGTCAGCAGAAGATACATAGACAAACATTAAGTCCATTTTCAATGCTAATTCCTTCACCTGAAACCCGGAGAAGGGGGAACGACCACCCGACAATCCAGGCGTGCGTGGGAACGTGGGACAACTCCAAGTATGTTGCATGTTTGCCACGTGTTCCTCAGATGTGAACCGCCAGGGGCACCTGCGCAATTGCGCTGTGCTACACACTTCCTTATAAATACATGTCCCCTGCGGTCAAGAAAACCTTCTTCCACCTCTCCACCTCGTCAAAACCCTAGCGCCCCCGCTAGCTCTCGACGACGTTGGCGACGAAGCGCTTAGCTGCCGCGACTTCTCCGACGCCGTCCTCACGCCGGCCGCGGACATCGTCTTCTCCGCTGCCGCAGTAGGTGTCCTCCATCGCCAAGTTAGGGCACGGTGGATTGAACTACTCGGTCTCCTACTCTTCCCATCTAGCAGTTCTTCGCGTGGTAAATACAACTCTATTTTACCATCTTTTTGATCCTCAAAGATTCATCCTGTTTGCCAAAATAAGTTTCTGCCTATACAATGTTAGATCTATCCTGTCTGCATCTCATACTGCCTAGTATATTCACTTAAGCTTCATATCTAGTTAGATTCATCACTTGTACTTATTCGCGGATTCGTACAAATCTGGAACCAACTCTCAACATATAAGTGAATGTCTTCGCACGATGAGGTCAATGTCTCCTAAACTGATTTATCTTCAAAATCTTCTGAGAATGCATATGACCTCTTCCCCTTCCCTCGCATCTCTAATGCTGTCACAGGTACATGTCCGTGGGAGAATCCCTTGGTTCTCATAGTCTGCATTCGTTTGCAGAATTCTTACAGCATCACATTAACTCTCCCGAAGCCAGTTCCTGTTTGTCCAGCAAGCGAAAGCCTTTGAAGCCTTTGAACGTGTTGAAGCCATTCAGTTTGAAGTTCATGGCTGCAGAGAAATCAGTAAGGAAGGGTGGCAGACAGCGTCGTGGGGGAACGTCAAGAGATTTGCCTGATGACCTCTCAGAGCTTTACAAGACAGATCCTGAAGAGGATTACAATCAGCGCAAGACCCGAATCCAATGGATTCGAAGATATTGGGCAGAACAATGGTTCAAGTACAGGTTTGTGACCCAGGAATATGCTGAGAAAAATGCCATCAAACGACCATGGGGAGACATCCTATACAGAAATCTTCAACCCAGGTCCAGAGATGAAGCCATTGAACAAGGCTTCTATCCCTGCATGGTCCGTGGACCACAGCCTGCGGATGCACACCCATCGTCATTGCTATGGTGTCGTGACGACAATCTGTTCAAGCGCAACTTCCAGTTTGCCAAGAATTCGGCTAAGCAAAACAAGAAGTCATGGGGACTAGACTTCAACCCTGGCCCTTCTGCTCCCCGTGCCGATGGCACCCGCGAAGCTGAACCCAATCTTGTTGGGCCCTTCTACAACCTGGAAGGTCTCATCACTCATATCAAGGTTCAAGGGACAGCCGTGGATGAGCCTGCAGATGACGCTGAATATGATGAAGCGCCTGCACCGCCGAAGCCAAAGAAACTGAAGAAGCCTAGAGCTTCAAAGCCTGCCTCAGCACCAAAAATCTCACGGGCGAAGCCACTGGCTACTGCACCTCCTGAAGACAGTGTGCAGTCTGAAGATTTGTCACGCATCTCCAAGCCCTCGAAAGTAAAGATGCCTTTGCAACACACCAGCCAAGAACTGACTGCTGCTGCTATTCTGCGCAACGACGCCATTGATCTGTCCAGCGATGAAGATCTTGCAGATGACGCTCTTGAGCAACTGATCAAGAGCAAAGAAGAAGCAGAAATCTTCAATGATTTGCCTCTCTTTGATGTGGCAATCATCCATAACTTCATTGATGAGTGGTTTGACACGCCCAACCTCAGCTTTGAAGATCTGCAACTTCCAATTGGCCTCAGTGTCGCCTTCACTGGCGCCATTGCTTCTGAGCTAACTCTAGCTCAGCGCATCGTTGAACTGAAGCAAAAGATCGACTATGAGAAAGCTCAGTTCAAGAAGCACATGGCCAAGCTCAGCGTGCAAGATGTCAAAAACTTCCAGATCATGCTGCACGAGCTCAAGGAAGCCTTTCTCAAGAAGCGTGAAGAAGCTAAAGGCTCTCGTGAGCGCATGAAGAGCCTGGCAGACAAGTGTGTGCAAGCCTACAATGAGGCTGAGAAGCGCAAGGCTCTTGGTCGTCCTGGCATCGATCCCAGGATGGCTGCAAAGAAGAAGAAGAAGCCAGCTGTGGCCGAACCCGAAGCACCAAGGCAGGAAGCACATCCCATTGTCTTCCCAGCCAGCATGACTGGCTCGAAGCCAAAGGTCAGGTCAACCGCTTCAGAACTGAAGAAGACGAGGACTGCTGAGGCTGAAGCCAGAAAGAGGAAACATCCTGAAGCCTCTGATGCTGCTCCCTCCAAGAAGAAGCGCAAAACCAAGAAGGATCGGGCTGCTCCCACAGAGCCCTTAGTTGTTGAACCTATCTCAATGGTTCGCCCTGCATCTGCACACCAAGAGCGCCAACTGATTGTCCATGAGCCTGCTTCCACAGAGGCTCATGAAGCTGAAGACATTCCAGCAGTTGATCCCACCGCTGCTGAAGACATTGGTCACCATGACAATGTTGAAGATGATGTAGTTCTTCCTCAGATCGAG
Organism: Triticum aestivum; assembly: GCF_018294505.1. Lineage (NCBI taxonomy): Eukaryota > Viridiplantae > Streptophyta > Magnoliopsida > Poales > Poaceae > Triticum > Triticum aestivum. Next base: position 363,011,110 of record NC_057797.1, on the reverse strand, counting down.
CACAACTTGGTATCATCGCCTGTTCTCACGAACAGCGAACTCATCAGCATTGGTCGTCCTCTGACGCCAATTGCTCAGGATGCATCATGGGCTGATCACCCACAACAACAAGACACTCCGAGTACTCAACAACAACAAGTCACACCACCCCGGCAAGAAGAAGAAGATGACTTTGAGGCCCAACAAACTCCATCTCCAAAGGCGTCGCCAGCGTTGCGCAGGCTTCGCAAAGGACCAAGGCCTCAAGTCCCTCTATCGAGCGTTCCAGAAGGAGAAGTGCACCACCAATCTGTTGCACGTCAAGTGTTTCCAGATGCCACTCCTACTGTGACTGAATCCGAAGCCAAACTGGCTGAAGATGTTCCGGCTGCATCAGCCGATGAAGAAGAAGCCCCAAGAGTTGCTACACCCCCGTCTCACCAAGATGTTGTTCTCAAGGAGAACGTGACCGACCCTCCAGCTTCTGAAGTGGAGGTTGAGAATCCTGAGGCTGCCACCACCAACACCAATGAAGCCAATGACGTAGTCATGGCTGAAGCAAATGTGGAGCCTGCACCTGAAGTCAATGTGGCCCCTGAAGCCCATGAAGACAATGCCAATGCCCCTGTTCCCCCTCCAAGACCTCACACAATGGAGCTGGCATTTGATCGTGGTCAGCAAGTTATGGTTCGATGGCCCATTCTGACTCCTCCGCCTGCTGCTGGTCCACAATTTGAGTACCACGTCGAGCACAGGCCTCAAGTCCAAAAGCCCAAGCCAAGACTTCCACGTTTCCCAGGCACTGCCACTTCACCTGGGGTCTTCAATGCGAATGGCTTCGTGGCACATAATACCTTCTTCAACAGCTCCAAGAACCCTTATACCAAACCGCGCATTTCTTCAGATCGGTTCTGGAGCTATCAGCAGCGCAGCTACTATTCCTGTGTCCTATACAATCAAGGGCGCATATTTCCACATATGCGCCTCGACTCTGAAGCTATGGCTGGTCTGCCCTGCCTCGAAGAAGCATTGGACTGTTTCAGAGATGCTGGTCTGCTGCAGTTCATCACCGACAAGGAGCACTGGAATGAAGAATTGTTGCTTCAATTCTATGCCACTCTTCATATTCGAGGCTACAACAGGGATCCGAAGACTTGGGTCCTTGAGTGGATGACAGGCAATGTCCATCATGAAGCTAAAGCTCTTGATATCATTGAGCTCACAGGCTTGCACACTCCTGGTGAATACTATGAACCAGGTTGTCAACAACATCAAAATGCCTTGGAAAGCATCTTTCAGAAGCCAGAACCCAACATGAGTCAAATGCTGAGCATGATGAAGCCTTTGCCTCCAGATGCTGAATATCCTAAGGAGTTCTTTGTTGAAGACCTAGAGTACCTGCCTCGCACCATCTACCACATCATCAGGAAGACTCTATGGCCTGTCAAAGGACACTCATCTGCAGCAAAGCTTGAAGGAGCAATGAAGACTTTGGTTTTCTATATCTTCAATGGCATCAGCTTCAATGCTCAAGACTTCTTCATCAGGCAGTTGGCTGCGTCTGGCTCCGACATCTTTGGGTTGAAATTCTATGCTCCATGGGTCATGCGTCTGATCAAGCGTCACTCAGCCTTCAACTATCAGCCGTCTGCGCGCAATCATCTTATATTCTTGCCCGAGGTTGATCTGTCAGTTGAAGCCATTTACCCAGAGCCTGCTAAGGATCCCATTTATCTTCATAATGCTGATCACCAAAGCTTCACCCAGCCCATTGAAGGAATTCCAGCAGTGTCTCGTGTTTATCCCCTTGCTGGAAACACATGTGCCCCGCGTGCTCAAACTGACGCCACTGGTAGCACTATTGCGCAAAGGCCTCAAAGACGATCTCGTGTCCTCAATGACCGAGAGCTTCTCGTCGCGCTGCATCAGAAACAGGATAAGCATCATGACTGGCTTAAGCGTCAGATGCAAAGCCTCTTGGTGGATGTCAACCGCATTCGCAATCTTGCCACCAAGAATGCCTTTGTTGCCCATGAAACCTGTCGGCGTACATGGAAAGGGCTGACGCTTATGTGTTCTGAAGATGATCTTCAAGAGGATGGCTTCTCTGAACGCTTCAAGTTTGACTCCACACCTCCAAGAAGGACTGTGCTGCGACGAACTCCGTCTCTTGAAGACTCTGAGTTCTCTTCCTCCGCGGCAACTGTGAATGCCAGAGTGATCGATGACGAAGACGATGCTACTTCACCGCCCCCTACTTCTGCACGCATCGACACTGCCCCGAGTTCGTCTGCACCGCCTAACAACACCGACGACCTTGCTGCTTCACCTACTCCTCATGGGAACGAGTAGACGCTCTATGTCTTCAAACCTTTTTGGTCCTTACTGACAAAAGGGGGAGAAGCATATGAGTTTGATAGTCTTCAAGCGGGTCCATATGGGCGGTTGCTTTATATTTTGCCTAGTGTTTACAACTCTCGTTTTGATACATTTGGTTCTTTGAGTTGTAACACTTAAAACTCGATGGTCGTCTGCTACTTATTTGCTATTCTGTGATGCGATGATAAATTCCGCATGTGCGACAATAAATTCCGCACTTAGATCATTTTGCAGACGTCCATTTTTCATTATGCATGTCATTATCTTCACATACTTTTTCATGCATGATGAATTGTCATCATAAGTTGAAGAGGATCTCCACAAGTACAACCTGCCATGTGCATTTGCATACCAAAAGCAAATTACTTATATGCACATCTTCAGGGGGAGCCTTTGCCACTTATGAAGACAATAACCTATCCTTTACAATTTCACATATTTTATTCCTCGTTGGAAACTTCAACTAGTTTGTCATCAATCACCAAAAAGGGGGAGATTGTAAGTGCATCTAGTGCCACCCCTAGTTGGTTTTGGAGTATTGACGACAAACCTAGTTGAGGGACTAATGTGTTTGTGAGAATTGCAGGATAACACAGGTAGAAGTCCCTCATTGATTCGGTTTTCCTACCAGAGATGACCCCTAAAAATGTATGAAGACATTGAAGTCAAAGGTGGTATGTGAAGACATTCACATTGAAGACTATGACAAGAGAAGACATCGCATGAAGACTATGGAGCGCGAAGACTTAGCAGTTTCGTCGTTCTGTGTTTTTCTTTGTTGAGTCATAGGAACCACCGTACTGTTAAGTGGGGTCCAAGAGAACCAGTCAGAATGACTGAAGTGATGCTTAACCAAAATCCTATGTCTTCGAGTGAAGACTATGAGAGCAAATCTTGTCCAGAGTTGGATAAGTCAGCTTTGCTTGTAGCCCAAGTAAAGTTGCCGTGTGTGTTTGAAATCTGACCGTTGGAACACGTGTCAGTTCCTTAGTGACCCAGGGTCATTTCGGACAAATCAGGTCGGGTTGCCTAGTGGCTATAAATAGCCCACCCCCTACAACCATAAACGGTTGGCTGCTCAGAGTTAGAGTACGGCTTTTGTCGTTTGAGAGCAACCCACCTCGAAGCCTTTGAGAGAGAATTCCTTGCGAGGATAAAGCCCTAAACACCCAGAGCCAAAGAGTGTTAGGCATCACTTAAGTCTTCCTGACTGTGTGATCTGAAGACTTATTACACTTGAGGACTGTGAATCCTCCAGCCGGTTAGGCGTCGCGTTCTGAGCATCCAAGAGTCATTGTGGATCGCCGGTGAACGAAGTCTGTGAAGGTTTGGAAGTCTACCTTGAAGACTTACCAGAGTGATTGGGCGAGGACTGGGTGTCCTTAGCTCAAGGGGAATAAGGTGAAGACGAGGTCTTCTGAGTTGAATCTTAGCCTCCCCAACCAGACATACAGTTGTCACAGCAACTGGAACTGGTCCAACAAATCATTGTCTTCAACGAGTCACTGGTTTCATCCTTCCCTTCCCTTTACTTATTGTTGGTCCTTGTGAAGTCATTGTATGATTGCATTATCTTCTCTCTTCACTGAGTGACTGCTTGTTCTGATTAGCTTCACAATATCTTCCTACCTGTTCCTTACTGCCTAGCTGCTATTAGTCATTGTGCTTTCACTTCAGTGAATACTTGACTATGGTTTGCCTAGTGTAGTCTACCTTCCGCTGCATGGTAATAGGCTTATTTCTATCGTTTGTCTTCGAAACTTCCATGTTTTGAAGACTTTCATAAAAATCGCCTATTCACCCCCCTCTAGTCGATCACTAGCACTTTCATGACTCCAATACTATTAGGTCTAAGGGGAACACGTAGCTACCAATCCTTAATGGTAACCGATCACACCATAGGCTAGCCATATACTCTGCTCCTGGCAAGGTTGCTAGCATGGGTGTCCTAAGGGCTTGGGTTGGCACTTTAAACTTTTCCCCAAATCCCCTTGATATGTATGAATGCGATGCATGTGATGCCCCAAGACTGTTGCGCCAGGTGTCTTCCGGTGTTTCGTTGTTGTTGCCTTGTCATTTGCTTGCGTGTTGCATCTTGCCATGTCATCATCCACATTGCATCATCATGTTTTCAAAACTTGCATCCGTCCCGGTCTCCTCGTTCCGTCCGTTGTCCGTTCTGAGCCCAGACACACTTGCACGCGCCCGCGGCATGTCCGAAATGTTATTTTATAAGTGGCTGGAAAATGTTCTCGGAATGGGTTGAAAGTTGGCGTGCGGTCTTATTTTAGTGTAGGTAGGCCGCCTGCCAAATTTCATCGCATTCGGAGTCCGTTTGATGCCCCAACGGATAACTATAGCGGCACCGCTACCGGTCTAACGTCAGACGTTTTCGGTCTCCGAAAACTGCTGCCGGGACCTCTCTCTCTTCTCTTCTCTCAGCTCGAGACCGTCTATGCAGTCTACCTCTCACCGCCAGGCCCTACCTAACCTCTCTCGTCAGTCCGTGGACCTCCTCCCGCGCGCATCCGAAATCTGTCCCAGACGCGACCCGGACAGTCGTTACCACTGTGTCCGGATCATCCTCTAACATCTACAAAACGTCACTGTTTTATTATTTGGACTCCCTAGCCTATTCTTTCTGAACCGTCCGATTTCGATCGGAGGATCCAAACTCCTTTTTTCCTTATATTTATAGACCACCACCTACCAAATCTAGCCTAACCCTAATACCTAGGAGGCTTGTCCCTAGCGCCGCCGCCACTCTCTCGGGATCCCTCCTGATCCAAACCCACCAATCACCAGCCCCTCTTGATCCCCTCCTCGTTTTCCGCTCCTGCCAGATCCAACCCAGCCCGACCAACTTCCGTGATTTCCGCCGCCACCCAACCACAGCAACCCGCAGCCTCCTCCTGCAGTCTCGTGCCTGTGCCCCTGGCCTCCTCCTCCCGAGAGCCCCGGCCAGAGCACCACCACCCGACGACGGCTTCGCTGGAGCAGCGCCGCTGCGTCAGGCCAGGGCCCTCGCCGCCTCCCCTTATTCCTCCTTCCTCCCTCTACTTTCTCCCTCTCACGCAGTTCTCTCCCTCTCTCTGAACCTTCACAGGACGCCATGGACACCCGCAGCTTCGTCCTCTCCTTTTTGCCTCGCCGTAGTCGTCCTCTACTGCCACGAGCACCGCCGCGCCAAGATGCGGTCTCCTGCCCCGCCATCGGTCCCGTCGCGCCCGCCTTCCTTGCTCACCGTCGTCGCCGGAGCCCCTCGACCTCGACCACCTGCCACCATGGACCAGCGCCATCGCCGGAGATGCCCCGTCCGCCGTCCAGACCTGCCAAAATGAGCTCCAGCAGGCCCGCCCTTTCCTTCCCCGCGCTCTCCTCGCGTCCTTCTTCTCCCTTCTCTCCTCCCTACTCACCCGAGCCTCTCTCTCTCTCTCTCTCTCTCTCTCTCTCTCTCTGTCCGTAGGAACATGTCGCTGCCGCCGAGATCTTCTCGTCGTCGCTGTTGGTCGGATCCAGCCGCCCCTGTTTCCAGCCGCACCTCTCCACGCCCGAGAACGCCGGCCATCTCCCTCGACGCACTCCCTCCGTTCCTTGCGCCCACGTCGCCGAAGTCCATCGTTCCCACCATCAACGCTTGAACCTGCTACTATTTCTGTCTTCAAAAATGAGCAGCAGCAGCTCGCTCGCCTCGTCCCTGCGTTGACCCGCACGCTGCCTCGCTGGACCGCGCCTCCCCTTCTCGCTCGGTCCATATGCGCGCCTAGCAGCCCAACCGGCCTCCTCCAGCCTCTGCATCGACTGGGCCTTGGCCCTTGGTGAGTGCCCAGTGCACTGTTCAAATTCGGCCCATTTGTTTTTTTTTCAGATCTGTGATTTTAGCATTTTTCCAGAGAGTGCTAGTTTTACAGAAAAGACCCTCATGTTCATACATTTAATATCTCACAAACTAAGCATCACATGTAAAAACTTTATATATGAAAAATTCTTAGAATCTTGTCTAGTTTCATAATATGCAACTTTCATCTATGTTTAAAATGTTTAAAATGTTGTTTGTTTAAATTTGCTTAAATAACTTGATCATACGGTTTAATTCATAACTAAATAACCGTAGCTTAGTTTTAAAGAAACTTTATATGTAAATGGGGTAGAAAAATGCCTAGTTTAACATGGTGTACTCACTTTGCATGTTTAATAACTCTAAAATTGTGTTTAGGGCAGAACAGTACTAAACCTAAAATATTGCACATGAGGTTTTCTGGAATTGTTGCTCGTTGCTTCCGGCCTCATTTAAACTTGACTAGATAGGTACTTTTACTTTGCTTCACCCTCTTGCCATGTTTAACAACATTTAATATTGTTGGGTACATAAACAAGATCGAACTAAATAAGTCACGGGGTGTTTCGTCAATATGCAACGGAGTTGCATATTGAGATCCACTTAATTTGTAGGGTTGCTTGTGCACTTTGCCATGCCATGCTTCATTAAACCGGACATGCATCATACTTGTTCGCGCATCGTGCCATGCTTATGTGATGTTTGTTTACTATGTTGTTTACTTTCTTTCCGGTGTACTTCTTCTTGGTAATCCGGCAATGTTGCGTTTGTGAGGATCCGTTGGCTACGTCCGTTTGTCTTCTTCATGGACTCGTTCTTCTTCCTTGCGGGATTTCAGGCAAGATGACCATACCCTCGAAATTACTTCTATCTTTGCTTGCTACATGCTCGCTCTTTTGCTATGCCTATGCTGAGATACCTACCACTTGCTTATCATGCCTCCCATGTTGTTAAGCCAAGCCTCTAACCCACCTTATCCTAGCAAACCGTTGTTTGGCAATGTTACCGCTTTGCTCAGCCCCTCTTATAGCGTTGTTAGTTGTAGGTGAAGATTGAATTTTGTTCCTTGTTGGAACATGGAGATGTTGTTCATTGTTGGAACATGTTTACTTGTTGGGATATCAAAATATCTCTTATCTAATTAATGCATCTATATACTTGGTAAAGGGTGGAAGGCTCGGCCTTATACCTGGTGTTTTGTTCCACTCTTGCCGCCCTAGTTTCCGTCATATCGGTTTTATGTTCCCGGATTTCGCGTTCCTTACGCGATTGGGTTATAATGGGAACCCCTTGACAGTTTGCCTTGAATAAAACTCCTCCAGCAAGGCCCAACATTGGTTTTACCATTCGCCACCTAGCCTTTCCTTTCCCTTGAGTCGGCCGGTTCAAGGGTCATCTTTGTTTAAACCCCCGGGCCAGTGCTCCTCTAAGTGTTGGTCCAACTTGTCAGCTGCCGGTGGCCACCAGGGGCAACTCTGGGCTGGCCTACCGGAACCTTGGACAATCCGGTGTGCCCTGAGAAAGAGATATGTGCAGCTCCTATGGGGATTTGTCGGCACATTCGGGTGGCTTTGCTAGTCTTGTTTTACCATTGTCGAAATGTCTTGTAACCGGGATTCCGAGTCTGATCGGGTCTTCCCGCTAGAAGGAATATCCTTCGTTTGACCGTGAGAGCTTGTGATGGGCTAAATTGGGACACCCCCTGCAGGGTTTTGAACTTTTGAAAGCCGTGCCCGCGGTTATGGGCAGATGGGAATTTGTTAATGTCCGGTTGTAGTAAACCTGAAGTTGACCTTAATTAAAACACATCAACCGCGTGTGTTACCGTGATGGTCTCTTCTCGGCGGGGTCCGGGAAGTGAACACGGTGTTGGAGTTATGCTTGACGTAGGTTGTTCTAGGATCACTTCTTGATCATAGTTGTTCGACCATGCTTTTGCCTTCTCTTCTCGCTCTCATTTGCGTATGTTAGCCACCATATATGCTAGTCGCTTGCTGCAGCTCCACCTCATACCTTTTACCCTTCCTATAAGCTTAAATAGTCTTGATCGCGAGGGTGTGAGATTGCTGAGTCCCCGTGACTCACAGATACTTCCAAAACCAGTTTGTAGGTGCCGATGAAATTGTGCAGATGACGCAACCAAGCTCAAGGAGGAGCTCGATGAAGATCTTGTCCTTTGTGTTGCTTCGTTCTAGTTGATCAGTAGTGGAGCCCAGTTGGGGTCGATCGGGGATCTGTGTATCATTTGGGGTAGTCTTATTTTATTTTGGTTCCGTAGTCAGACCTTGTGTGTATCTGGATGATGTAATGCTTTATTCATGTATTGTGTGAAGTGGCGATTGTAAGCCAACTATGTATCTCTTTCCGTTATGTATTACATGGGTTGTGTGAAGATTACCACACTTGCGACATTGCTTTCAATGCGGTTATGCCTCTAAGTCGTGCTTCGACACGTGGGAGATATAACCGCATCGAGGGCGTTATAAGTTGGTAATCAGAGCCTTCCCTGACCTTAGGAGCCCCCTGCTTGATCGAATCGCTGGCGTTGTTGAGTCTAGAAAAATGTTTTGAGTCATTTAGGATTATATATATCGGAGAGTTAGGACTTCTTTTTACTCCTCAGTCCCTTCGTCTCTCTGGTGAGGCATCCTGACGTAGAGTTTTGTCTCTTCTCTTCTCAAATTTCACTAAATTGTTTTTAGGATCACACGGGTATCTTGGAATCGTTTCGATGGTTTTGTGAAGAGAACATTGTTCTTGGTGCCTCCTGACATTTAGGGGTTGTGGCAGTGTCCCGGGGAGTTGAGCTCCGAGGTGTTGTCGTCACAATTTTATCGTTGCAGTTCTGGAATACCTGAGTTTAGTTTCGCCGACATCGAAAATCTCTTTTATGCAGTTGTTGGTGAGATAACCTCGACGCCACCCAGTACTGGGGCGGGAGTTCGGGAGTATTGCCATAACTCGTATAATGGATGCTTTTCGAAGGTTGAGGTAGACAATTTCCAAAGGTTTCTTGGTTATGTGTTGAAGGATGGATACAGCTGGATGTAGGATTTGTTAGTTTGGGTGAGATATTATGCTTCCCTTGTATCCCCAACACCTGATTGCATAACCGGAAAGTTTCAGGAGTTTATAAGTGGGAATTCAAGTAGCTCTTAGGATATCTTTCCGACAGATGTATGATTTGAAATTGGGATTCGACGTCTAGTGGTCCGCCTATTCACGGTTGGTTTTACAGTGGTCTCGATGTGTCTTAAAGAGTCCTTGGCTATGCCAACTCGGGGACTCTTTGTATGTCACGTGCACTGCCTTGTACATGATGGTGCTGTACGATCAAGCCCGTGTAGGCCCCACCACGAAAACTTCGGACGAGATCTCTATCATATGTTTGTTCCGGCTTATTTTGCAAGCCAATCCTTTGTTTTGTTTTGAGTTGTGGTATTCGAGTTGCTTCAAAGTCAAATGTTGATTCCATACCTTCCCCAAATGGTGTTCTCATACTCCGATGTGAATACCAATCCTTCATGATCATCAAGATTGTTTTGTCAATCCTTTTTAACCGGCGTGCTTCTCTTCAAGTGGATCCGATCATTTCAACATCCGCAAGACCAAGTATCAGTTCTTCTCAATGGTGTTTGTTTCATCCGTCTCCAAGTTGCTTTTGTTTTCCCGCCCTCCCGCCCTTGTTTCCTTCAAGGACTCAGAATTCTTAATCATTTATCATGTTATTGATGTGAAGTCTCTCCATTTTTTCCGTCAATACTCTTATCCGGTGATTCTCATAAAGATTCTAACGGAGCTTCAAGTTCATTGTTCTTCATTCTTTTTCTTCTCCGGTGGAACCAATTCAAGCTTTTGGTGTTGATCATATTCCTTTTCCCCTCGTTTCTAATGCTTTCTCATGCCGGTGCACCTCGTAATCATCCACTTCTCGCTATTCAATTGTTCCGGAGTGCTCAAGATATCTCGAAGATTCGTGTTTCCACTCTGCTTTCCTTCAAACTCTTTCAAGGATGTTATCTCATTCAAGTCATTTAATTCAACCGGTGCTTTCTCTCTTTTGAATCGTTCTACGATGTTTCTTTTGAGTGGGACCTAACCCACAGGTCTTTTTCCAGGATCTTACCTGACTCTTCTTATTCTTCCCGGAGTTATTCTCAAATTCTTTTCAAAGTTTGACGTAAGAATGTGTTATCATCAGTCAAATGCCTTTCTCCAAGATCTTTCAATTCTTTCATCGTTGGTTCAACCTTTCTAATTTTCATTCCGGAGTGCCTCAACAATTTGGTGGTGTTTCTCGTCCTTTTTCTCGGATTTTGAAGATCGAAGAAGAGTTTCTCTTTAATCTTGCTCCATTCTCTTCAAAGATTCGTGATTCTAGCTTGTTTCCATCCTCTCATAATTCTCTTCGGTTGTGAGATTTCTTTTCACCTATCCGGAGCAATTCAGGAGTCTTTTCAGTTTGATCATCCGGAGTCCATCATCTCAGATTTATTCATTCTCGGCTTTCAGCTCTCTTTCTCTAAATCTTATCGATGCTTCATTCAAGTGTTCTCTAATCATCTTGGAATCTCTTCGTTCACTTGTATCTAAATTCTCTCAAGTATCCTCGTTCATTTCATAATTCTAACCGGTGTTCCTTTATCTTCCTTTCGGTCATTTTAATTCTTACGGTGGTTCGTGCAAGATGACTCTTCTTTCGTTATCATATCAATTCATTCGTTGTTTCGATTCTACCGGTGGTTCGTTGAGGACCTTCCTCAAGTTTGCGCAATATCTATCTTAATCCTTCCTACGAGAATAAGTAGTATGCCAAACCCGTTGCTTTTCATCAATTTAATTGGTGAAGGTTAAGCATAATGTAATTCTTATTCTTGTTTCATCCATATGTTAATATTTTCTTCCGGAGTTTGTTCACGACGATTAAATTCTTCGTTTCAAGTGCTCGTCTTTCTTTCCCGGAGTTCCAACCTCTTTCAATTATATCACCACGGAGATTCATCTAAATCATTACAATGATTCACCTTGTGTTTTCAACTTCTCTTTCCTTTCTTTGATCATTCTTTTGTTTATCGAAGTTCTTCATGAAGATTCTGCATCATGGTTCATAAAGGATTTATTCCTTCTCGAAGTGTTCATTAAGATTTCCCTTCGTTATGTCATTTTTTGAGGTGGTGTTATGCCATTTTTGATAATTTCCCTTCGTGTTTCATGGATCACAAGTTTTCCAAGAGTGACATATTTAAATCCATCATTTTCTCTTCGCTCTAGTCATCTTTTCAACCCATCAATTTCTTCGAGCATGAGCTCTTCTCAATCCATCAATCTATTCGATGGAGTTATCTTGGGTTATATTTCACCTAAAGCCTTCCCTAAGGATTGTTACTATTACGGTGCTTATATATGACCCATGTTCTTCTTTTATACTTCCGGTGAATAAGTTTATCGTCTCGTTGTTGATATCAATCCAATCTATTATTTTTCGTTAGTGGCAGAATTTCACCTCATAGTTTTGAGATGTTTTCCATAAGCCCACAACAAGCTTACTCTTTTCATTGTTGGTTTTCCAACAACTCCGTTCAACTTTTTCTTCGTAGGCACGCTCTTTCAATTCTATATGCGAGAGTTGTCATTTCTTTCTCCAATCTCTTATGCTGACGATCTACCTTCTTTTCTTTCGTTCCGGAGGCATTGTGACTTTGCTCTCTTCGTCCTATCATCTCGATTGCCAAGATCATGTTTTTTTCCCTTGCTTATCCATCCAGCCGGAGTGTTGTGCCCTTTTCTCAAGTTCTTTTCATCTTATCAAGTCTTTCATCTCGTTTCTACCGGAGTGTTTGGATGTACTTCTTGTCCATTGCAACCCTTTTTCTCAGGTCTTTCAATCGACAAGGTTCCGGTAATGTTCCGTCTTCCTCTTTTCTAACGGAGTGGTCTTCAACTTCATTCATCTCCGTTGTATTATTTTCTCGAGAATGGCTTAACCTTTTCAAGGTTCGTGGTTTCACCCAATGGTCAAAGAAGCAACTTAGTTTTACCTCTTCTCTTTCTTTTCCATTTTCCCTCCGATGCCATTCTAGATCTCGGGACGAGATCCTCTCGTAGTGGTGGAGTGTTGTGACGCCCCGAGACCGTTGCGCCAGGTGTCTTCTGGTGTTTCGTTGTTGTTGCCTTGTGATTTGCTTGCGTGTTGCATCTTGCCATGTCATCATCCGCATTGCATCATCATGTTTTCAAAACTTGCATCCGTCCCGGTCTCCTCGTTCCGTCCGTTGTCCGTTCTGAGCCCAGACACACTTGCACGCGCCCGCGGCATGTCCGAAATATTATTTTATAAGTAGCCGGAAAATGTTCTCGAAATGGGTTGAAAGTTGGCGTGCGGTCTTATTTTAGTGTAGGTAGGCCGCCTGCCAAATTTCATCGCATTCGGAGTCCGTTTGACGCCCCAACGGATAACTATAGCGGCAATGCTGCCGGTCTAACGTCAGACGTTTTCGGTCTCCGAAAACTGTTGCCGGGACCTCTCTCTCTTCTCTTCTCTCAGCTCAAGACCGTCTATACAGTCTACCTCTCACCGCCAGGCCCTACCTAACCTCTCTCGTTAGTCCGCGGACCTCCTCCCGCGCGCGTTCGAAATCTGTCCCGGACCCGACCCGAACAGTCATTACCGCTGTGTCCGGATCATCCCCTAACATTTACAAAACGTCACCGTTTCATTATTTGGACTCCCTAGCCTATTCTTTCTGAACCGTTCGATTTTGATCAGAGGATCCAAACTCCTTTTTTCCTTATATTTATTGACCACCACCTACCAAATCTAGCCTAACCCTAAAACCTAGGAGGCTTGTCCCTAGCGCCGCCGCCACTCTCTCGGGATCCCTCCCGATCCAAACCCACCAATCACCAGCCCCTCTCGATCCCCTCCTCGTTTCCTCTCCTGCCAGATCCAACCCGGCACGACCAACTCCCTTGATTTCCGCTGCCGCCCAACCACAGCAAGCCGCAGCCTCCTCTCGCAGTCCCGTGCCTGTGCCCCTGGCCTCCTCCTCCCGAGAGCCCCGGCCAGAGCACCACCACCCGACGACGGCTTCCCCGGAGCAGCGCCGCTGCATCAGGCTTGGGCCCTCGCCGCCTCACCTTATTCCTACTTCCTCCCTCTGCTTTCTCCCTCTCACGCAGTTCTCTCCCTCTCTCTGAACATTCACAGGACGCCATGGACACCCGCAGCTTCGTCCGCTCCTTTTTGCCTCGCCGTAGTCGTCCTCTGCTGCCACGAGCACCGCCGCGCCAAGATGTGGTCTCATGCCCCGCCATCAGTCCCGTCGCGCCCACCTTGCCTCCCTCACCATCGTCGCCGGAGCCCCTCGACCTCGACCACCTGCCGCCATGGACTAGCGCCACCGCCGGAGATGCCCTGTCCGCCGCCCAGACCTGCCAAAACGAGCTCCAGCAGGGCCGCCCTTTCCTTCCCCGTGCTCTCCTCGCGTCCTTCTTCTCCCTTCTCTCCTCCCCACTCACCCGAGCCTCTCTCTCTCTCTGTCCGCAGGAGCATGCCGCTGCCGCCGGGATCTTCTCGTCGTCGCTGTTGGTCGGATCCAGCCGCCCCTGTTTCCAGCCGCGCCTCTCCACGCCTGAGAACGCCGGCCATCTCCCTCGCCGCACTCCCTCCGTTCCTTGCGCCCACGTCACCGATGTCCATCGTGCCCACTGTCGGCGCTTGAACCTGCTTCTGTTTCTGTCTTCAGAAACGAGCAGCAGCAGTTCGCTCGCCTCGTCCCTGCATTGACCCGCACGCTGCCTCGCTGGACCGCGCCTCCCCTTCTCGTTCGGTCTAGATGCGCGCCTAGCAGCCCAACCGGCCTCCTCTAGCCTCTGCATCGACTGGGCCTTGGCCCTTGGTGAGCGCCCAGTGCACTTTTCAGATTCGGCCCATTTGTTTTTTTTCCAGATATGTGATTTTAGCATTTTTCCAGAGAGTGCCAGTTTTACAAAAAAGACCCTCATGTTCATACATTTAATATCTCACAAACTAAGGATCACATGTAAAAACTTTATATATGAAAAATGCTTAGAATCTTGTCTAGTTTCATAATATGCAACTTTCATCTATGTTTAAAATGTTTAAAATGTTGTTTGTTTAAATTTGCTTAAATAACTTGATAAAACGGTTTAATTCATAACTAAATAACTGTAGCTCGGTTTTAAATAAACTTTATATGTAAATGGGGTAGAAAAATGCCTAGTTTAACATGGTGTACTCACTTTGCATGTTTAATAACTCTAAAATTGTGTTTAGGGCAGAACAGTACCAAACCTAAAATATTGCATATGAGGTTTTCCGAAATTGTTGCTCGTTGCTTCCGGCCTCATTTAAACTTGACTAGATAGGTAGTTTTACTTTGCTTCACCCTCTTGCCATGTTTAACAACATTTAGTATTGTTGGGTACATAAACAATATCAAACTAAATAAGTCACGTGGTGTTTCGTCAATATGCAACGGAGTTGCATATTGAGATCCACTTAATTTGTAGGGTTGCTTGTGCACTTTTCCATGCCATGCTTCATTAAACCGGACATGCATCATACTTGTTCGCGCATCGTGCCATGCTTATGTGATGTTTGTTTACTATGTTGTTTACTTTCTTTCCGGTGTACTTCTTCTTGGTAATCCGGTAACATTGAGTTTGTGAGGATTCGTTGGCTACGTCCGTTTGTCTTCTTCATGGACTCGTTCTTCTTCCTTGCGGGATTTCAGGCAAGATGACCATACCCTCGAAATCAGTTCTATCTTTGCTTGCTAGATGCTCGCTCGTTTGCTATGCCTATGCTGTGATACTTACCACTTGCTTATCATGCCTCCCATATTGTTAAGCCAAGCCTCTAACCCACCTTATCCTAGCAAACCGTTGTTTGGCAATGTTACCGCTTTGCTCAACCCCTCTTATAGCGTTGTTAGTTGCAGGTGAAGATTGAAGTTTGTTCCTTGTTGGAACATGGAGATGTTATTCCTTGTTGGAACATGTTTACTTGTTGGGATATCACAATATCTCTTATCTAATTAATGCATCTATATACTTGGTAAAGGGTGGAAGGCTCGGCCTTATGCCTGGTGTTTAGTTCCACTCTTGCCGCCCTAGTTTCCGTCATATCGGTGTTATGTTCCCATATTTTGCGTTCCTTACGCGGTTGGGTTATAATGGGAACCCCTTGACAGTTCGCCTTGAATAAAACTCCTCCAGCAAGGCCCAACATTGGTTTTACCATCCACCACCTAGCCTTTTCTTTCCCTTGAGTCGGCCGACTCAAGGGTCATTTTTGTTTAAACCCCCGGGCCAGTGCTCCTCTGAATGTTGGTCCAACCTGTCAGCTGCCGGTGGCCACCAGGGGCAACTCTGGGTTGGCCTACCGGACCTTGGACAATCCGGTGTGCCCTGAGAAAGAGATATGTGCAGCTCCTATCGGGATTTGTCGGTACATTCGGGTGGCTTTGCTGGTCTTGTTTTACCATTGTTGAAATGTCTTGTAACCAGGATTCCGAGTCTGATCGGGTCTTCCTGCTAGAAGGAATATCCTTCGTTGACCGTGAGAGCTTGTGAAGGGCTAAGTTGGGACACCTCTGCAGGGTTTTGAACTTTCGAAAGCCGTGCCCGCAGTTATGAGCAGATGGGAATTTGTTAATGTCCGGTTGTAGAAAACCTGAAGTTGACCTTAATTAAAACACATCAACCGCGTGTGTTACCGTGATGGTCTCTTCTCGGCGGGGTCTGGGAAGTGAACACGATGTTGGAGTTATGCTTGACGTAGGTGTTCTAGGATCGCTTCTTGATCATAGTTGTTCGACCGCGCTTTTACCTTCTCTTCTCGCTCTCATTTGCGTATGTTAGCCACCATATATGCTAGTCTCTTGCTGCAGCTCCACCTCATACCTTTTACCCTTCCTATAAGCTTAAATAGTCTTGATCGCGAGGGTGTGAGATTGCTGAGTACCCGTGCCTCACAGATACTTCCAAAACCAGTTTGTAGGTGCCGATGAAATTGTGCAGATGACGCAACCAAGCTCAAGGAGGAGCTCGATGAAGATCTTGTCCTTTGTGTTACTTCGTTCTAGTTGATCAGTAGTGGAGCCCAGTTGGGGTCGATCGGGGATCTGTGTAGCATTTGGGGTAGTCTTCTTTTATTTTGGTTCCGTAGTCGGACCTTGTGTGTATCTGGATGATGTAATGCTTTATTCATGTATTGTGTGAAGTGACGATTTTAAGCCAACTATGTATCTCTTTCCCTTATGTATTACATGGGTTGTGTGAAGATTACCTCACTTGCGACATTGCTTTCAATGCGTTTATGCCTCTAAGTTGTGCTTCGACACGTGGGAGATATAGCCGCATCGAGGGCGTTATAAGTTGCTAATCAGAGCCTTCCCCGACCTTAGGAGCCCCCTGCTTGATCGAATCGCTGGCGTTGTTGAGTCTAGAAAAATGTTTTGAGTCATTTAGGATTATATATATCGGAGAGTTAGGACTTCTTTTTACTCCTCAGTCCCTTCGTCGCTCTGGTGAGGCATCCTGACTTAGAGTTTTGACTCTTCTCTTCTCAAATTTCACTAAATTTTTTTAGGATCACACGGGTATCTTGGAATCGTTTCGATGGTTTTGTGACGAGAACATTGTTCTTGGTGCCTCCTGACATTTAGGGGTTGTGGCAGTGTCCCGGGGAGTTGAGCTCCGAGGTGTTGTCGTCACAATTTTATCATTGCAGTTCTGGAATACCTGAGTTTAGTTTCGCCAACATCGAAAATCTCTTTTATGCAGTTGTTGGTGAGATAACCTCGACGCCACCCAGTACTGGGGCGGGAGTTCGGGAGTATTGCCATAACTCGTATAACGGATGCTTTTCGAAGGTTGAGGTAGACAATTTCCGAAGGGTTCTTGGTTATGTGTTGAAGGATGGATACAGCTGGATGTAGGATTTGTTAGTTTTGGGTGAGATATTATTCTTCCCTTGTATCCCCACACCTGATTGCATAACCGGAAAGTTTCAGGAGTTTATAAGTGGGAATTCAAGTAGCTCTTAAGATATCTTTCCGACAGATGTATGATTTGAAATTGGGGTTCGATGTCTAGTGGTTCGCCTATTCACGGTTGGTTTTACAATGGTCTCGTTGTGTCTTAAAGAGTCCTTGGCTATGCCGACTCGGGGACGCTCATATGTCATGTGCACTGCCTTGTACATGATGGTGCTGTATGATCGAGCCCGTGTAGGCCCCACCACGAAAACTTCGGACGAAATCTCTATCATATGTTTATTCCGGCTTATTTTGCAAGCCAATCCTTTGTTTTGTTTTGAGTTGTGGTATTCGAGTTGCTTCGAAGTCACATGTTGATTCCATACCTTCCCCAAATGGTGTTCTCATACTCCGATGTGAATACCAATCCTTCTTGATCATCAAGATTGTTTGTCAATCCTTTTTAACCGGCGTGCTTCTCTTCAAGTGGATTCGACCATATCGACATCCGCAAGACCAAGTATCAGTTCATCTCAACGGTGTTTGTTTCATCCGTCTCCAAGTTGCTTTTGTTTTCCCGCCCTCCCTCCCTTGTTTCCTTCAAGGACTCCGAATTCTTAATCATTTATCATGTTATTGATGTGAAGTCTCTCCATTTTTTTCTGTCAATGCTCTTATCCGGTGATTCTCATAAAGATTCTAACGGAGCTTCAAGTTCATCGTTCTTCGTTCTTTTTCTTCTCCAGTGGAACCAATTCAAGCTTTTGGTGTTGATCATATTCCTTTTCCCCTCATTTCTTATGCTTTCTCATGCTGGTGCACCTCGTAATCATCCACTTCTCGCTATTCAATTGTTCCGGAGTGCTCAAGATATCTCGAAGATTCGTGTTTCCACTCTGCTTTCCTTCAAACTCTTTCGAGGATGTTATCTCATTCAAGTCATTTAATTCAACCGGTGCTTTTGAAGGAAATATGCCCTAGAGGCAATAATAAAGTTATTATTTATTTCCTTATATCATGATAAATGTTTATTATTCATGCTAGAATTGTATTATCCGGAAACATAATACTTGTTTGAATACATAGAAAAACTAAACGTCACTAGTGTGCCTCTACTTGACTAGCTCGTTAATCAAAGATGGTTATGTTTCCTAACCATAGACATGTGTTGTCATTTGATTAACGGGATCACATCATTAGGAGAATGATGTGATTGACATGACCCATTCCATTAGCTTAGCACCCGATCATTTAGTATGTTGTTATTGCTTTCTTCATGACTTATACATGTTCCTATGACTATGAGATTATGCAACTCCCGTTTGCCGGAGGAACACCTTGTGTGCTACCAAACGTCACAACGTAACTGGGTGACTATAAAGGAGCTCTACAGGTGTCTCGAAAGGTACATGTTGGGTTGGCGTATTTCGAGATTAGGATTTGTCACTCCGATTGTCGGAGAGGTATCTCTGGGCCCTCTCGGTAATGCACATCACATAAGCCTTGTAAGCATTGCAACTAATGAGTTAGTTGCGAGATGATGTATTACAGAACGAGTAAAGAGACTTGCCGGTAACGAGATTGAACTAGGTATTAAGATACCGACGATCGAATCTCGGGCAAGTAACATACCGATGACAAAGGGAACAAAGTATGTTGTTATGCGGTCTGACCGATAAAAGATCTTCGTAGAATATGTGGGAGCCAATATGAGCATCCATGTTCCGCTATTGGTTATTGACCGGAGACATGTCTCGGTCATGTCTACATTGTTCTCGAACCCGTAGGATCCGCACGCTTAACGTTATGATAACAGTTTCATTATGAGTTTATATATTTTGATGTACCAAAGTTTGTTCGGAGTCCCGGATGTGATCACGGACAAGACGAGGAGTCTCGAAATGGTCGAGACATAAAGATTGATATATTGGACGGCTATATTCGGACACCGGAAGTGTTCCGGGTGATTTCGGAGAAAACCGGAGTGCCGGAGGGTTACCGGAACCCCCCGGGAGAAGTAATGGGCTTTATGGGCCCTAATGGAGAGAGAGAGAGAGGGGCGGCCAGGGTGGGCCGCGCGTCCCCTCCCCCTTTCCTTCTCCCTCTCCCCCTTCCTTTCCCCCTCCTAGTAGGAGTAGGAAAGAGGGGAGTCCTACTCCTACTAGGAGGAGGACTCCTCCTCCTTGGCGCGCCCCAAGGGCCGGCCGGCCTCCCCCCTTGCTCCTTTATATACAGGGGCAGGGGGGGGCACCTCTAGACACACAAGTTGATCTTCAAGATCGTTCTCTTAGCCGTGTGCGGTGCCCCCCTCCACCATAGTCCTCGATAATATTGTAATGGTGCTTAGGCGAAGCCCTGCGACAGTAGAACATCAAGATCGTCACCACGCCGTCGTGCTGACGGAACTCTTCCCCGACACTTTGCTGGATCGGAGTCCGGGGATCATCATCGAGTTGAACGTGTGCTAGAACTCGGAGGTGCCGTAGTTTCGGTGCTTGATCGGTCGGGCCGGGAAGACGTACGACTACATCAACCACGTTGTCGTAACGCTTCCGCTGTCGGTCTACGAGGGAACGTAGACTACACTCTCCCCTCTCGTTGCTATGCATCACCATGATCTTGCGTGTGCGTAGGAATTTTTTTGAAATTACTACGTTCCCCAACAGTGGCATCCGAGCCAGGTTTTATGCATTGATGTTGTGCATGAGTGAGTTAATTGCACAGAAGTACCATAATTCAGGCATCACATGCAGATTGGTACCACGATTGCTAATTTTTACATGTCAGTACCAACATTGGTCCAAGTTTTTGCAAAAAGGTCTAAATCGCGTATAAATACGTATTGACAGTGTATCTGACCGAGGGGGCCCGCCTGTCGGGTGCCTATGTGGCAGTTTTTTTTGCAGAAAACCCCTAGCTTTATATGTAATCACATAAATGCCCATTATTTCGCAGGAAAATCGCTATCAAGAGGGATTTTGTTTTTGTTCGCAAGTTTTCCACGGACTTGTTTGAAAGTTTCCGGCGAACTGAACAAATAATAAATAACCGAAACGAGAAAACGCGCGCGAGGAGGATTCGAACCTGAGACCCGCCACCGGTCGTCGTAGGTCTGCGCGGGCTAGCCACAACGCCACATCTTCGCTGTTGACGAGATCCTGGCGAAATGTTTATTATACTAGTACATACACGCTGGGCCGGGCAGCTGGGCTAAGCAAAGCCTGCAATATTTTTTTTCATTCAGTTACACACTTGCTGCCTTTTTACTCTTCCTTCTTTTTTCGTTTCTTTTCATTTTCTTCGTTGTTTAGATTCGCAAGCTTCTTTCCAAAATCCGTTAAGTTGTTTTCAAAATCATAAGCATTGTTTCCAAATCGATGAACTTTTTTCAAAATTATGAATTTGTTTCAAAATTAACGAACTTTTTCTCAAATCATTTAACTTCTTTACAATCAGTGAATTTATCAAAATCATTGAAGTTCTTTTGAAAATCGACGAACTTTTTTCAAAATCGATGAACTTTATTGAAACACAATGAAGTTTTCTCACAATAGATAGTATTTTTAAATTTTGATGAACTTTTCTCTTTCTTTTTTTTGATGAACTTTATTAAAAATCGATGAACTTTTCTCTTTCTTTTAAAATTTGATAAACTTTTCTCTTTCTCACAATAGATAGTATTTTTAAAATTTGATGAACTTTATTAGAAACCGATGAAGTTTTCTTGCTTTTTCTTTATTTTTTATTCTTCTTTTTTCACTCACTTGGAACATTTTTTAAGATCGGCTTCAGTAATATTACGAACATGTTTTCAAATGCGCATGAACAATTTCTAATGTACGCTGAGCACTTTTTTTGCATATAGAGAACATGTTTTAATGCATGATGTATTTTTCTTTCCAAATGGTGAACATTTTAAATATAATGTACTTTTGGTAATACATGCTAACATTTTTTTAATATACGTTGAACAATTTTCTTAAGATATGATGAATATTTGACATAATGTAAGGTGAAATTTTTGTAATTTTTGGTGAACATTTTCTTAGACATGATGAATTATTTCGACAATGTATATTTCAAAAAATGTTTCAGCACGTATTAATAACTTAGCGTGTAAAATAATTCTTGCATTTTAAGAAATACGTTGATTTTTTTAATAAAATTTGAACAGTTTTAATGCATTTCAAACATTTATTATGATTACACAATTATTTTTAATACATTTTGTCTACTTTTCAAGTAAGTGCGCATTGAAATTATAATTTTTGAGAAACAAGTCACTGCGCATTGAAGAAAATACAATTAATACACGAGTAACTAAAAAAACTGTGTATTAGGCCTGAGTGAAGAGACATAAATTTTGGGTGATGCGCAGCTTCGCTAAGACCAACTTCCGGCCCAAGGTCTTAAAGCGCTTATAAAAGGCTACTCGCCTCATATCCGTCGCTGGATCGTCCCTGTCGGCGTGGCTAGCGCGCTCAGTTGCAGACCGATAGGTCACGGGTTCGAACCCTCCTCGCGCGGCATTTTTCGTTTCTGCTATTATAATATTCAATTCGCCGGAAACTTTCAAACAAGTCCGTGGAAAACTTGCGAACAAAAAAAATCCCTCTCAATAGCGATTTTCCCGTGAAATACTGGGCATTTATGTGATTACATATAAAGCTAGGGGGATTTCTGCAAAAAAACTGCCACATAGGCACCTGACAGGCGGGCCCCCTCGGTCAGATAAACTGTCAATACGTATTTATACGCAATTTAGACCTTTTTGCAAAAACTTGGACCAATGTTGGTACTGACATGTAAAAATTAGCAATAGTGGTACCAATCTGCATGCGATGCCTGAATTGTGGTACTTCTGTGCAATTAACTCTGCATGAGTAGAACACAAGTGAGTTGTGGGCGATATGAGTCATACTGCTTACCAGCATGTCATACTTTTGGTTCGGCGATATTGTTGGATGAGGCGGCCCGGACCGACATTATGTGTACGCTTACGTGAGACTGGTTCTACCGATGTGCTTTGCACACAGGTGGCTGACGGGTGTCAGTTTCTCCAACTTTAGTTGAACCGAGTGTGGCTACGCCCGGTCCTTGCGAAGGTTAAAACAACACCAACTTGACAAACTATCGTTGTGGTTTTTGATGCATAGGTAAGATTGGTTCTTGCTTAAGCCCGTAGCAGCCACGTAAAACTTGCAACAAACAAAGTAGAGGACGTCTAACTTGTTTTTGCAGGGCATGTTGTGATGTGATATGGTCAAGACATGATGCTAAATTTTATTGTATGAGATGATCATGTTTTGTAACCGAGTTATTGGCAACTGGCAGGATCCATATGGTTGTCGCTTTATTGTATGCAATGCAATCACCCTGTAATGCTTTACTTTATCACTAAGCGGTAGCGATAGTCGTAGAAGAATAAGATTGGCGAGACGACAACGATGCTACGATAGAGATCAAGGTGTCGCGCCGGTGACGATGGTGATCATGACGGTGCTTCGAAGATGGAGATCGCAAGCACAAGATGATGATGGCCATATCATATCACTTATATTGATTGCATATGATGTTTATCTTTTATGCATCTTATCTTGCTTTGATTGACAGTAGCATTTTAAGATGATCTCTCACTAATTATTAAGAAGTGTTCTCCCTGAGTATGCACCGTTGTGAAAGTTCTTCGTGCTGAGACACCACGTGATGATTGGGTGTGATAGGCTCTACGTTCAAATACAACGGGTGCAAAACAGTTGCACACGCGGAATACTCAGGTTATACTTGACGAGCCAAGCATATACAGATATGGCCTCGGAACACGGAGACCGAAAGGTCGAGCGTGAATCATATAGTAGATATGATCAACATAGTGATGTTCACCAATGAAACTACTCCATCTCACGTGATGATCGGACATGGTTTAGGTGATTTGGATCACGTGATCACTTAGAGGATTAAAGGGATGTCTATCTAAGTGGGAGTTCTTTAGTAATATGATTAATTGAACTTAAATTTATCATGAACTTAGTACCTGATAGTATCTTGCTTGTTTATGTTTGATTGTAGATAGATGGCCCGTGCTGTTGTTCCATTGAATTTTAATGCGTTCCTTGAGAAAGCAAAGTTGAAAGATGATGGTAGCAATTACACGGACTGGGTCCGTAACTTGAGGATTATCCTCATTGCTGCACAGAAGAATTACGTCCTGGAAGCACCGCTGGGTGCCAGGCCTGCTGCTGGAGCAACAACAGATGTTATGAACGTCTGGCAGAGCAAAGCTGATGACTACTCAATAGTTCAGTGTGCCATGCTTTACGGCTTAGAATCGGGACTTCAACGACGTTTTGAACGTCATGGAGCATATGAGATGTTCCAGGAGTTGAAGTTAATATTTCAAGCAAATGACCGGATTGAGAGATATGAAGTCTCCAATAATTCTATAGCTGCAAGATGGAGGAGAACAGTTCTGTCAGTAAGCATATACTCAAAATGTCTAGGTATAATATTCACTTGATTCAATTAGGAGTTAATCTTCCAAATGATTGCGTCATTGATAGAATTCTCCAATCACTTCCACCTAGCTACAAGAGCTTCGTGATGAAATATAATATGCAAGGGATGGTTAAGACAATTCCCGAGCTCTTCACAATGCCGAAAGCTGCGAAGGTAGAAATAAAGAAGGAGCATCAAGTGTTGATGGTCAACAAGACCACTAGTTTCAAGAAAAAGGGCAAAGGGAAGAAGAAGGGGAACTTCAAAAAGAACAGCAAGCAAGTTGCTGCTCAGGAGAAGAAACCCAAATCTGGACCTAAGCCTGAAACTGAGTGCTTCTACTGCAAGCAGACTGGTCACTGGAAGTGGAACTGCCCCAAGTATTTGGCGGATAAGAAGGATGGCAAGGTGAACAAAGGTATATATGATATACATGTTATTGATGTGTACCTTACTAATGCTCGCAGTAGCACTTGGGTATTTGATACTGGTTCTGTTGCTAATATTTGCAACTCGAAACAGGGACTACGGATTAAGCGAAGATTGGCTAAGGACGAGGTGACGATGCGCGTGGGAAATGGTTCCAAAGTTGATGTGATCGCGGTCGGCACGCTACCTCTACATCTACCTTCGGGATTAGTATTAGACCTAAATAATTGTTATTTGGTGCCAGCGTTGAGCATGAACATTATATCTGGATCTTGTTTGATGCGAGACGGTTATTCATTTAAATCAGAGAATAATGGTTGTTCTATTTATAGGAGTAATATCTTTTATGGTCATGCACCCTTGAAGAGTGGTCTATTCTTATTAAATCTTGATAGTAGTGACACACATATTCATAATGTTGAAGCCAAAAGATGCAGAGTTGATAATGATAGTGCAACTTATTTATGGCACTGCCGTTTAGGTCATATCGGTGTAAAGTGCATAAAGAAACTCCATATTGATGGACTTTTGGAACCACTTGATTATGAATCACTTGGTACTTGCGAACCATGCCTTATGGGCAAGATGACCAAAACATCGTTCTCCGATACTATGGAGAGAGCAACAGATTTGTTGGAAATCATACATATAGATGTATGTGGTCCGATGAATGTTGAGGCTCGTGGTGGATATCGTTATTTTCTCACCTTCACAGATGACTTAAGCAGATATGGGTATATCTACTTAATGAAACACAAGTCTGAAACATTTGAAAAGTTCAAAGAATTTCAGAGTGAAGTTGAAAATCATCGTAACAACAAAATAAAATTCCTACGATCTGATCGTGGAGGAGAATATTTGAGTTACGAGTTTGGTGTACATTTGAAACAATGCGGAATAGTTTCGCCACTCACGCCACCCGGAACACCACAGCGTAAAGGTGTGTCCGAACATCGTAATCGTACTTTACTAGATATGGTGCAATCTATGATGTCTCTTACTGATTTACCACTATCATTTTGGGGTTATGCTTTAGAGACGGCCGCATTCACGCTAAATAGGGCACCATCGAAATCCGTTGAGATGACGCCTTATGAACTATGGTTTGGCAAGAAACCAAAGTTGTCGTTTCTTAAAGTTTGGGGCTGCGATGCTTATGTGAAAAAAAGCTTCAACCTGATAAGCTCGAACCCAAATCGAAGAAATGTGTCTTCATAGGATATCCAAAGGAAACTATTGGATACACCTTCTATCACAGATCCGAAGGCAAGACTTTTGTTGCTAAATTCGGAAACTTTCTAGAGAAGGAGTTTCTCTCAAAAGAAGTGAGTGGGAGGAAAGTAGAACTTGATGAGGTAACTGTACCTGCTCCCTTATTGGAAAGTAGTACATCACAGAAACTGGTTCCTGTGACACCTACACCAATTAGCGAGGAAGCTAATGACGATGATCATGAAACTTCAGAACAAGTTTCTACTGAACCTCGTAGATCAACCAGAGTAAGATCCGCACCAGAGTGGTACGGTAATCCTGTTCTGGAAGTCGTGCTACTAGATCATGATGAACCTACAAACTATGAAGAAACGATGGTGAGCCCAGATTCCGCAAAATGGCTTGAAGCCATGAAATCTGAGATGGAATCCATGTATGAGAACAAAGTGTGGACTTTGGTTGACTTGCCCAATGATAGGCAAGCAATTGAGAATAAATGGATCTTCAAGAAGAAGACTGACACTGACGGTAATGTTACTGTCTACAAAGCTCGACTTGTCTCAAAAGGTTTTCAACAACTTCAAGGGATTGACTACGATGAGACCTTCTCACCCGTAGCAATGCTTAAGTATGTCCGAATCATGTTAGCAATTGCCGCATTTTATGATTATGAAATTTGGCAGATGGATGTCAAAACTGCATTCCTGAATGGATTTCTGGAAGAATAGTTGTATATGATGCAGCCGGAAGGTTTTGTCGATCCAAAGGGAGCTAACAAAGTGTGCAAGCTCCAGCGATCCATTTATGGACTGGTGCAAGCCTCTCGGAGTTGGAATAAACGCTTTGATAATGTGATCAAAGCATTTGGTTTTGTACAGACTTTTGGAGAAGCCTGTATTTACAAGAAAGTGAGTGAGAGCTCTGTAGCATTTCTGATATTATATGTAGATGACATATTACTAATCGGAAATGATATAGAATTTCTGGATAGCATAAAGGGATACTTGAATAAGAGTTTTTCAATGAAAGACCTCGGTGAAGCTGCTTACATATTGGGCATTAAGATCTATAGAGATAGATCAAGATGCTTAATTGGACTTTCACAAAGCACATACCTTGACAAAATTTTGAAGAAGTTCAAAATGGATCAAGCAAAGAAAGGATTCTTGCCTGTGTTACAAGGTGTGAAATTGAGTAAGAGTCAATGCCCGACCACTGCAGAAGATAGAGAGAAAATGAAATATTTCCCTATGCTTCAGCCATAGGCTCTATCATGTATGCAATGCTGTGCACCAGACCTGATGTATGTCTTGTTATAAGTCTAGCAGGGAGGTACCAAAGTAATCCAGGAGTGGATCACTGGACAACGGTCAAGAACATCCTGAAATACCTGAAAAGGACTAAGGATATGTTTCTCATATATGGAGGTGACAAAGAGCTCATCGTAAATGGTTACGTTGATGCAAGCTTTGACACTGATCCGGACGATTCTAAATCGCAAACCGGATACGTGTTTACATTAAACGGTGGAGCTGTCAGTTGGTGCAGTTCTAAACAAAACATTGTGGCGGGATCTACATGTGAAGCGGAGTACATAGCTGCTTTGGAAGTAGCAAACGAAGGAGTCTAGATGAAGGAGTTCATATCCGATCTAGGTGTCATACCTAGTGCATCGGGTCCAATGAAAATCTTTTGTGACAATACTGGTGCAATTGCCTTGGCAAAGGAATCCAGATTTCACAAGAGAACCAAACACATCAAGAGACGCTTCAATTCCATTCGAGATCTAGTCCAGGTGGGAGACATAGTGATTTGCAAGATACATACGGATCTGAATGTAGCATACCCGTTGACTAAGCCTCTTCCACGAGCAAAACATGATCAGCACCAAAGCTCCATGGGTGTTAGAATCATTACTGTGTAAATCTAGATTATTGACTCTAGTGCAAGTGGGAGACTGAAGGAAATATGCCCTAGAGGCAATAATAAAGTTATTATTTATTTCCTTATATCATGATAAATGTTTATTATTCATGCTAGAATTGTATTATCCGGAAACATAATACTTGTGTGAATACATAGACAAACTAAACGTCACTAGTGTGCCTCTACTTGACTAGCTCGTTAATCAAAGATGGTTATGTTTCCTAACCATAGACATGTGTTGGCATTTGATTAACGAGATCACATCATTAGGAGAATGATGTGATTGACATGACCCATTCCATTAGCTTAGCACCCGATCGTTTAGTATGTTGCTATTGCTTTCTTCATGACTTATACATGTTCCTATGACTATGAGATTATGCAACTCTCGTTTGCCGGAGGAACACCTTGTGTGCTACCAAGCGTCACAACGTAACTGGGTGATTATAAAGGAGCTTTACAGGTGTCTCCAAAGGTACATGTTGGGTTGGCATATTTCGAGATTAGGATTTGTCACTTCAATTGTCAGAGAGGTATCTCTGGGCCCTCTCGGTAATGAACATCACATAAGCCTTGTAAGCATTGCAACTAATGAGTTAGTTGCGAGATGATGTATTACAGAACGAGTAAAGAGACTTGCCGGTAACGAGATTGAACTAGGTATTAAGATACAGACGATCGAATCTTGGGCAAGTAACATACCGATGACAAAGGGAACAAAGTATGTTGTTATGCGGTCTGACCGATAAAAGATCTTCGTAGAATATGTGGGAGCCAATATGAGCATCCAGGTTCCGCTATTGGTTATTGACCGGAGACATGTCTCGGTCATGTCTACATTGTTCTCGAACCCGTAGGATCCGCACGCTTAACGTTACGATGACAGTTTCATTATGAGTTTATATATTTTGATGTACCAAAGTTTGTTCGGAGTCCCGGATGTGATCACGGACATGATGAGGAGTCTCGAAATGGTCTAGACATAAAGATTGATATATTGGACGGCTATATTCGGACACCGGAAGTGTTCCGGGTGATTTTGGAGAAAACAGGAGTGCCGGAGGGTTACCGGACCCCCCCGGGAGAAGTAATGGGCTTTATGGGCCCTAGTGGAGAGAGAGGGGTGGCCAGGGTGGGCCGCACGCCCCCTCCCCCTCTGGTCCTAATTGGACTAGGAGAGGGGGGCGGCGCCCCCCTTTCCTTCTCCCTCTCCCCCTTCCTTTCCCCCTCCTAGTAGGAGTAGGAAAGAGGGGAGTCCTACTCCTACTAGGAGGAGGACTCCTCCTCCTTGGCGCGCCCCAAGGGCCGGTCGGCCTCCCCCCTTGCTCCTTCATATACGGGGGCAGGGGGGCACCTCTAGACACACAATTTGTTCTTCAAGATCGTTCTCTTAGCCGTGTGCGGTGCCCCCCTCCACCATAGTCCTCGATAATATTGTAGTGGTGCTTAGGCGAAGCCCTGCAACAGTAGAACATCAAGATCGTCACCACGCCGTCGTGCTGACGGAACTCTTCCCCGACACTTTGCTGGATCGGAGTCCGGGGATCGTCATCGAGCTGAACATGTGCTAGAACTTGGAGGTGCCGTAGTTTCGGTGCTTGATCGGTCGGGCCGTGAAGACGTACGACTACATCAACCGCGTTGTCATAACGCTTCCGCTGTCGGTCCATGAGGGTACGTAGACTACACTCTCCCCTCTCGTTGCTATGCATCACCATGATCTTGCGTGTGCGTAGGAATTTTTTTGAAATTACTACGTTCCCCAACAGCTTTCTCTCTTTTGAATCATTCTACGATGTTTCTTTTGAGTGGGCCCTCACCCACAGGTCTTTTCCCAGGATCTTACCTGACTCTTCTTATTCTTCCCGGAGTTATTCTCAAATTCTTTTCAAAGTTTGACGTAAAAATGAGTTATCATCAGTCAAATGCCTTTCTCCAAGATCTTTCAATTCTTTCATCGTTGGTTCAACCTTTCTAATTTTCATTCCGGAGTGCCTCAACAATTTGGTGGTGTTTCTCGTCGTTTTTCTCGGATTTTGAAGATCAAAGAAGAGTTTCTCTTTAACCTTGCTCCATTCTCTTCAAAGATTTGTGATTCTAGCTTGTTTCCATCCTCTCATAATTCTCTTCGGTGGTGAGATTTCTTTTCACCTATCCGGAGTAATTTAGGAGTCTTTTCAGTTTGATCATCCGGAGTCCATCATCTCAGATTTATTCATTCTCAGCTTTCAGCTCTCTTTCTCTAAATCTTATCGATGCTTCATTCAAGGGTTCTCAAATCATCTCGGAATCTCTTCGTTCACTTGTATCTAAATTCTCTCAAGTATCCTCATTCATTTCATAATTCTAACCGGTGTTCCTTTATCTTCCTTTCAGCCATTTTAATTCTTACGGTGGTTCATGCAAGATGACTCTTCTTTCGTTATCATATCAATTCATTCGTTGTTTCGATTCTACCGGTGGTTCGTTGAGGACCTTCCTCAAGTTTGCGCAATATCTATCTTAATCCTTTCTACGAGAATAAGTAGTATGCCAAACCCGTTGCTTGTCATCAATTTAATTGGTGAAGGTTAAGCATAATGTAATTCTTATTCTTGTTTCATCCATATGTTAATCTTTTCTTCCGGAGTTTGTTCACGATGATTAAATTCTTGGTTTCAAGTGCTCGTCTTTCTTTCCTGGAGTTCCAACCTATTTCAATTATATCACCACGGAGATTCATCTAAATCATTACAAGGATTCACCTTGTGTTTTCAACTTCTCTTTCCTTACGTTTGATCATTCTTTTGTTTACCGGAGTTCTTCATGAAGATTCTGCATCATGGTTCATAAAGGATTTATTCCTTCTCGAAGTGTTCATCAAGATTTCCCTTCATTATGTCATTTTTTGAGGTGGTGTTATGTCATTTTTGATAATTTCCCTTCGTGTTTCATGGATCACAAGTTTTCCAAGAGTGACATATTTAAATCCATCATTTTCTCTTCGCTCTAGTCATCTTTTAAACCCATCAATTTCTTCGAGCATGAGCTCTTCTCAATCCATCAATCTCTTCGATGGAGTTATCTTGGGTTATATGTCACCTAAAGCCTTCCCTAAGGATTGTTACTATTATAGTGCTTATATATGACCCAAGTTCTTCTTTTATCCTTCCGGTGAATAAGTTTATCGTCTCCTTGTTGATATCAATCCAATCTATTATTTTTCGTTAGTGGCAGAATTTCACCTCATAGTTTTGAGATGTTTTCCATAAGCCCACAACAAGCTTACTCTTTTCATTGTTGGTTTTCCAACAACTCCGTTCAACTTTTACTTTGTAGGCACGCTCTTTCAATTCTATTTGCGAGAGTTGTCATTTCTTTCTCCGATCTCTTATGCTGACGATCTACCTTCTTTTCTTTCATTTCGGAGGCATTGTGACGTTGCTCTCTTCGTCCTATCATCTCGATTGCCAAGATCATGTTTTTTCCTTGCTTATCCATCCAACCGGAGTGTTGTGCCCTTTGCTCAAGTTCTTTTCATCTTATCAAGTCTTTCATCTCGTTTCTAGCGGAGTGTTTGGATGTACTTCTTGTCCATTGCAACCCTTTTTCTCAGGTCTTTCAACCAACAAGGTTCCGGTAATGTTCCTTCTTCCTCTTTTCTAATGGAGTGATCTTCAACTTCGTTCATCTCCGTTGTATTATTTTCTCGAGAATGGCTTAACCTTTTCAAGGTTCGTGGTTTCACTCAATGGTCAAAGATGCAACTTAGTTTTACCTCTTCTCTTTCTTTTCCGTTTTCCCTCCGATGCCATTCTAGATCTCGGGACGAGATCCTCTCGTAGTGTGGAGTGTTGTGACGCCCCGAGACCGTTACGCCAGGTGTCTTCCGGTGTTTCATTGTTGTTGCCTTGTCATTTGCTTGCGTGTTGCATCTTGCCATGTCATCATCCGCATTGCATCATCATGTTTTCAAAACTTGCATCCGTCCCGGTCTCCTCGTTCCGTCCGTTGTCCGTTCTGAGCCCAGACACATTTGCACGCGCCCGCGACATGTCCAAAATATTATTTTATAAGTGGCAGGAAAATGTTCTCGGAATGGGTTGAAAGTTGGCGTGCGGTCTTATTTTAGTGTAGGTAGGCCGCCTGCCAAATTTCATCGCATTCGTAGTCCGTTTGACGCCCCAACGGATAACTATAGCGGCACCGCTACCGGTCTAACGTCAGACGTTTTCGGTCTCCGAAAACTGCTACCGGGACCTCTCTCTCTTCTCTTCTCTCAGCTCAAGACCGTCTATACAGTCTACCTGTCACCACCAGGCCCTACCTAACCTCTCTCGTCAGTCCGCGGATCTCCTCCCGCGTGCGTCCGAAATCTGTCCCGGACCCGACCTGGACAGTCGTTACCGCTGTGTCCGGATCATCCCCTAACATCTACAAAACGTCACCGTTTTATTATTTGGACTCCCTAGCCTATTCTTTCTGAACCGTCCGATTTCGATCGGAGGATCCAAACTCCTTTTTTCCTTATATTTATAGACCACAACCTACCAAATCTAGCCTAACCCTAAAACCTAGGAGGCTTGTCCCTAGCGCCGCCGCCACTCTCTCGGGATCCCTCCCGATCCAAACCCACCAATCACCAGCCCCTCTCGATCCCCTCCTCGTTTTCCTCTCCTGCCAGATCCAACCCGGCCCGACCAACTCCCTTGATTTCCGCCGCCGCCCAACCACAGCAAGCCACAGCCTCCTTCCGCAGCCCCGTGCCTGTGCCCCTGGCCTCCTCCTCCCGAGAGCCCCGGCCAGAGCACCACCACCCGACGACGGCTTCGTCGGAGCAGCGCCGCTGCGTCAGGCCAGGGCCCTTTCCGCCTCCCCCTATTCCTCTTCCTCCCTCTGCTTTCTCCCTCTCACGCAGTTCTCTCCCTCTCTCTGAACCTTCACAAGACGCCATGGACAACCGCAACTTCGTCCGCTCCTTTTTGCCTCGCCGTAGTCGTCCTCTGCTGCCACGAGCACCGCGGCGCCAAGATGCGGTCTCCTGCCCCGCCATCAGTCCCGCTGCCCCCGCCTTGCCTCGCTCACCGTCGTTGCCGGAGCCCCTCGACCTCGACCACCTGCCGCTATGGACCAGCGCCACCGCCGAAGATGCCCCGTACGCCGCCCAGACCTGCCAAAACGAGCTCCAGCAGAGCTGCCCTTTCCTTCCCCGCGCTCTCCTCGCGTCCTTCTTCTCCCTTCTCTCCTCCCCACTCACCCGAGCCTCTCTCTCTCTCTCTCTCTCTCTCTCTCTCTCTCTCTCTCTCTCTGTCCGCAGGAGCATGCCGCTGCCGCCGGGATCTTCTCATCATCACTGTTGGTCGGATCCAGCCGCCCCTGTTTCCAGCCGCGCCTCTCCACGCCTAAGAACGCCGGCCATCTCCCTCACTGCACTCCCTCCGTTCCTTGGGCCCATGTCGCCGAAGTCCATCGTGCCCACCGTCGGTGCTTGAACCTGCTGCTGTTCCCGTCTTCAGAAATGAGCAGCAGCAGCTCGCTCCCCTCGTCCCTGCGTTGACCCGCACGCTGCCTCGCTGGACCGTGCCTCCCCTTCTCGCTCGGTCCAGATGCGCGCCTAGCAGCCCAACCGGCCTCCTCCAGCCTTTGCATCGACTCGGCCTTGGCCCTTGGTGAGCGCCCAGTGCACTGTTCAGATTTGGCCCATTTGTTTTTTAGATCTGTGATTTTATCATTTTTCCAGAGAGTGCCAGTTTTACAGAAAAGACCCTCATGTTCATACATTTAATATCTCACAAACTAAGCATCACATGTAAAAACTTTATATATGAAAAATGCTTAGAATCTTGTCTAGTTTCATAATATGCAACTTTCATCTATGTTTAAAATGTTTAAAATGTTGTTTGTTTAAATTTGCTTAAATAACTTGATAAAACGGTTTAATTCATAACTAAATAACCGTAGCTCGGTTTTAAATAAACTTTATATGTAAATGGGGTAGAAAAATGCCTAGTTTAACATGGTGTACTCAGTTTGCATGTTTAATAACTCTAAAATTGTGTTTAGGGCAGAACAGTACCAAACCTAAAATATTGCACATGAGGTTTTCCGGAATTGTTGCTCGTTGCTTCCGGCCTCATTTAAACTTGACTAGATAGGTAGTTTTACTTTGCTTCACCCTCTTGCCATGTTTAACAACATTTAATATTGTTGGGTACATAAACAAGATCGAACTAAATAAGTCACGTGGTGTTTCTTCAATATGCAACGGAGTTGCATATTGAGATCCACTTAATTTGTAGGGTTGCTTGTGCACTTTGCCATGCCATGCTTCATTAAACCAGACATGCATCATACTTGTTCGTGCATCGTGCCATGCTTATGTGATGTTTGTTTACTATGTTGTTTACTTTCTTTCCGGTGTACTTCTTCTCGGTAATCCGGTAACGTTGCGTTTGTGAGGATCCATTGGCTACGTCCGTTTGTCTTCTTCATGGACTCGTTGTTCTTCCTTGCGGGATTTCAGGCAAGATGACCATACCCTCGAAATCACTTCTATCTTTGCTTTCTAGATGCCCGCTCTTTTGCTATGCCTATGTTGTGATACCTACCACTTGCTTATCATGCCTCCCATATTGTTAAGCCAAGCCTCTAACCCACCTTATCCTAGCAAACCGTTGTTTGGCTATGTTACCGCTTTGCTCAGCCCCTCTTATAGCATTGTTAGTTGCAGGTGAATATTGAAGTTTGTTCCTTGTTGGAACATGGAGATGTTGTTCCTTGTTGGAACATGTTTACTTGTTGGGATATCACAATATCTCTTATCTAATTAATGCATCTATATACTTGGTAAAGGGTGGAAGGCTCGGCCTTATGCCTGGTGTTTTGTTCCACTCTTGCCGCCCTAGTTTCCGTCATATCGGTGTTATGTTCCCGGATTTTGCGTTCCTTACGTGGTTGGGTTATAATGGGAACCCCTTGACAGTTCGCCTTGAATAAAACTCCTCCAGCAAGGCCCAACGTTGGTTTAACATTCACTACCTAGCCTTTTCTTTCCCTTGAGTCGGCCGGCTCAAGGGTCATCTTTGTTTAAACCCCCGGGCCAGTGTTCCTCTGAGTGTTGGTCCAACCTGTCAGCTGCCGGTGGCCACCAGGGGCAACTCTGGGTTGGCCTACCGGAACCTTGGACAATCTGGTGTGCCCTAAGAAAGAGATATGTGCAGTTCCTATCGGGATTTGTCGGCACATTCGGGTGGCTTTGCTGGTCTTGTTTTACCATTGTCGAAATGTCTTGAAACTGGGATTCCGAGTCTGATCGGGTCTTCCCGCTAGAAGGAATATCCTTTGTTGACCGTGAGAGCTTGTGATGGGCTAAGTTGGGACACCGTTGCAGGGTTTTGAACTTTCGAAAGCCGTGCCCATGGTTATGGGCAGATGGGAATTTGTTAATGTCCGGTTGTAGAAAACCTGAATTTGACTGAGGGACTCCTGGATTAGGGGGTGTTCGGATAGCCGGACTATACCTTCAGCCGGACTCCTGGACTATGAAGATACAAGATTGAAGACTTCATCCCGTGTCCGGAAGGGACTTTCCTTGGCATGGAAGGCAAGCTTGGCGATACGGATATTCAGATCTCCTACCATTGTAACCGACTTTGTATAACCCTAACCCTCTCCGGTGTCTATATAAACTGGAGGGTTTTAGTCCGTAGGACAACATACACATCAACAATCATACCATAGGCTAGCTTCTAGGGTTTAGCCTCTCTGATCTCGTGGTAGATCTACTCTTGTACTACCCATATCATCAATATTAATCAAGCAGGACGTAGGGTTTTACCTCCATCGAGAGGGCCCGAACCTGGGTAAAACTTCGTGTCCCTTGCCTCCTGTTACCATCCGGCCTAGACACACAGTTCGGGACCCCCTACCCGAGATCCGCCGGTTTTGACACTGGCATTGGTGCTTTCATTGAGAGTTCCTCTGTGTCGTCGCCGTCAGGCTCGATGGCTCCTACGATCATCGACAGCGATGCAGTCTAGG
Source organism: Triticum aestivum (assembly GCF_018294505.1). Lineage (NCBI taxonomy): Eukaryota > Viridiplantae > Streptophyta > Magnoliopsida > Poales > Poaceae > Triticum > Triticum aestivum. The sequence goes on along the minus strand of NC_057797.1, from coordinate 362,975,830 downwards.
GTGAGGCCTTCCTCCCCGGACAGATCTTCGTCTTCGGCGGCTTCGCACTGCGGGCCAATTCACTTGGCCATCTAGAGCAGATCGAAAGCTACGCCCCTAGCCGTCAGGTCAGATTTGGAAGCTTAAACTACACGGCTGACATCCGCAAGGACTTGATCTTCGACGGAGTCGAGCCACTGCCGAGTGCGCCGCATTGTCCCGACGAGCATGATCTAGCTCTGCCGCTAAACAGTGCCCTGGAGGCCGCACCCGCATCAGCTTCGACCCTTAATTCGGAGCCAACTGCGCCGATCGAGGATGGGCGGTTGGACGCCACCTCGGGGGCTGTGACCCCAACATCGATTGAGTCGAACACCAGCCCCGTACTCTACGAGACTCGTGACTCCAAGGAGCCGGACTCCTCTCCGGACTCCGAACCCTCCGCGCCCCTGCCAATCGAATCCGATTGGGCACCGATCATGGAGTTCACTGCCGCAGACATCTTTCAGCACTCGCCTTTCGGCGATATTCTGAAGACACTAAAGTCTCTCTCTTTATTAGGAGAGCCCTGGCCGAACTATGATTAGCAAGGTTGGGGCACGAACGATGAAGAAATTCAAAGCCCACCCACCACCCACTTTGTAGCCACTGTCGACGACCTAACCGACATGCTCGACCTCGACTCCGAAGACATCGACGGTATGGACACTGATGAAGGAGACGATGAAGAACCAGCGCCTATTGGGCCCTGGAACGCCACCTCGTCATATGACGTATACATGGTGGACACACCAAAAGATGACGACGAGGAGCGGAAGGACGCACCAAAGGCTTGTTCCCTCGAAAAGCAGTCAAAACGGCGATGCAAGCGCCGCCCCAAATCCCGCCTCGACAGAAATAGCGATCACACAGACCCAGCGCTGGAGCAGGGTGAACCGCTGCCGGACAACGGCAATCTAGATATTCAAACCGAACAAACAAATCCTATCAAGGATAATGGTCCGGACGACATAACGCCGGACAGGCACCCGGAGCATCAGAATGCCCGCAAAAGGCTCGTTGCCACCGCGAGGAGCCTTAAAAAGCAGAAGCGAAGGCTCAAGGCCGCGCAACACACACTCCAATTCAGATGGAGTAAAATACTCAATATAGCAGCAATGTACGGCGATGATCGCCCCTCAAAGAGCTACCCAAAGCGGAAGCTGCTACCTGAATTCGATGAGGAGGCCTCTGACCCCCCACAACCAAATATCAAAGCAGCCACCTGGTCGGATAGATGACCCCTCTATCAACACAGAACGACATACAACGCCGCTCACAATACAACACGTGACCCATGCGAGGGCTCGCACCCAAAGGACGGCGCAACAAGATCCATCTATGTTCCACGCAAGCGCGCCCCAGCATACAATGCAACACAACAAACATCCGAACAATGCGGCACACCCAGCTATAGGGGTGCCGCACATCCCCTGTTTTCACCGATGAGGTGCTAGACCATGAATTTCCAGAGGGATTCAAGCCTGTAAACATAGAGGCATACGACGGAACAACAGACCCGGGGGTCTGGATTGAGGACTACATCCTTCATATCCATACGGCTCGAGGAGATGATCTCCACGCCATCAAGTACGTACCCCTCAAGCTCAAAGGGCCAGCTCGTCACTGGCTCAAAGGCCTCCCCGAAAGCTCCATTGGAAGTTGGGAAGAGCTCGAAGACGCCTTTCGGGCAAATTTTCAAGGGACTTATGTCCGACCTCTGGATGCGGATGATCTGAGTCATACAACTCAACAGCCCGGAGAGTCAGCCCGAAAGCTTTGGAATAGGTTTCTTACTAAAAAGAACAAGATTGTCGACTGTCCGGACGCCGAAGCCTTAGCGGCTTTCAAGCATAGCGTCCGTGACGAATGGCTTGCCAGACACCTCGGCCAAAATAAGCCGAGAACGATGGCGACATTAACAAACCTCATGACCCGCTTTTGCGCGGGCGAGGATAGCTGACTAGCCAGATGCAGCACAAGCGATCCAATACATCTGAAGTTAGAGATGGAAAAGAGAAATCACGGCGCAACAGCAATAACAAACACCGGAATAAAGAAGACAACACGAAGGGCACGACAGTAAATGCCGGATTCAAAGTCTCTCGGCCAGGTCAAAAGCCGCCCCCTAAAAGCACCAGGGATGAACTGTCCAGCCTCAACAAAATTCTGGACCAAGTATGTTAGATCCATAGTACCCCTGGCAAACCTGCTAATCATACCCACCGAGAATGTTGGGTCTTCAAGCAGTCTGGCAAGCTCAACGCCATACACAAGGGGGAGGATACACCAAGTGAAGACGAGGACGAACCTCCCAAGCGAGACACGGGGTGTCAGGACCCCGACTCGATGTCACATTGATCTAGCCGGTAACACCTCATATCACTTTGCGGCCTCACGCACGGTATCCCCACGGGTGTCGCCTTACCTTTGCCCGGGACCGTTTGCGCCTTTTGGCTCACGTATATGATAGTGTCGCTAGCATCCATATGATAAGGAGCCCGGGCTGACATGACTAGTCGTAAACCCAAAGTGGCACAGACTTACAGGGACAGGCATCCATGACCCAGCTTCGAACGTGTCGGTCATCAGCAAGTGGGTCCGGGCTGTAGCACTGGGCTAGCAGGACTCCGGTAAACCGGGCTGTAGCGGGCTAACAGGACTCCGGTACTCAAAGCGTGACATTTCCCCGAAGGGACAGACACAGGAACGAAGAAGGACACATGCCGGCCAGCCTAAGTGTTCCAGAGCAGTAGCAAGCTACCATGGCTCAGCGGTAACACTAGGAGACATTTCCCGGTAAGAGAGGCTACTAAAGATAAACAACTAGGTAGTCAGATCCCACACATACCAAGCATTTCAATCATACACACAATATGCTCGATATGTGCAAATACAACGAAGCATCACAACATGACTCTATGACACAAGTACTTTATTTAAGGCTCAGGGAGCCATACATAGCATACACAAAGATACGGGTCTCACGACCCAACATACAAGTCATACAGTCATACAAACCAGCAGCGGAAGTACATTGTCTGAGTACAGACAACTAGTAAAATAAAAGAGGCTTGGAAAGCCTAGCTATACTACGTGGTCCTTCACAAGCTCAGGGTCACCACCTGGGTCTTTAGCCTACTCGTTGATGTCAACGTCTACATAGAACCCATCAGAAGGGGTTGCAGCGTCTTCTGTAAAATTGTAAATTATAGCAACATGAGTACAAAGGTACTCAGCAAGACTTACATCAGATCCTACATACATGCATATTATCAAGAAGGGTTGGTGGAGTTATTGCAGCAAGCCAGCCTTTACTCTTGGCTAGACTATCCTACGATACTCCAACTTGAAATGGTTTTTGCGCACACGAGTCCACTACTCACCAATTCAATACACTACTGAGGATCCACCTCCGTCTTCCTATGGAAGGGCCATCCTCGGCACTCACACTTATCTTGAGGCTTTTAGTAGTTTCCATTTACTTGTCTATGAACTGTATAGGCAACCAAGTAGTCCTTTACCGTGGACGCGGCTATTCGAATAGATCATGTTAACCCTGCAGGGGTGTACTTCTTCATACATGTTTCCACCACTTAGCGTCTGCACACGACATGTGCTCGGCAGACTTCAAGCGAAAGCCGATGTGGGTGTAGACCACGACCTACCTTAACACTTAAGTCTCTAGTCCAGGTTTATCGCCTATCCAGGTTCCATCCGCAGGGAGTCCGGCCGAGGTTTCCCATACGGCCCCGAACGATGTGAATAGGGTTCCCGAGATACCTAACGGGTATTCGGTACACCCGGCCACGTACCTACCGCATCACAGCCCACCCCTACGGTCAGCGCTGTCCACGGCCTCCAGTATGCTACAACACCAGAAACTACTTGCAACTCCTGGACAGAGAGCTAGGGTGAATAAGAAGTCGAGCGGGGTCATATTTCAGGGCCCAATGCATGGTAGTAGCTTGTCACATCCCTAGTCTGGTATGACCTAGGCTAGCTAGCCATTTGTGCATCATATTTAAATTTCATTTAAATTTGAAATGAGGATTGGTGGAACCCTCAGAATCATTTTTGAAAATGACCCAAATAAAAATTTCTCCAAAAGGGTCCAAGAAAATGCTCATGTTGCCCTCTGAAAATATTGGACAGAGATAAAAATCAAAACAATATTTTTAGGAGCTCATGGACATTTATTTTGGCCATTTGGATTAATTCGATAAATATTTGCATTGGAAATATATTTCTATATATATGAAATATGGTCCAAAAATTATGCCAATTATAAAAGAGCTCTGGAATAATACCATTAGCCCCTACAAAAATTGGCATAATAAAATTAAATGATTTAATATATTTATTAAATCAAAACAAATGTCAGAAAAATTAGAAAAACAAAAATAAAAGAAGGAGGGGCTTACCTGGGCCTCCCCTCCCCTGCGCAGCCCAGCAGCAGCAGGCCGGCCAGCCAGGAGGCGGCCCAGCCCGCCTGGCCCCCCTCCTCTGTCGTCTTCCCCCCCGACAGGGGAACGGCGTGTGCCCGACGCTCGCTGGCACGCGCGCGCGCCACCTCCCCCCCCTGCTGGCCACCTCCTGCTTCCTTCTCTCACCCTCGATGCCCCGGACAAAGCCACGCAGCTGCCCCGCACCGCTCTCACTCTCCCTCGCCCTTCTCTTCTCCCCCTGCTCTCTCTCCCCCTCACCGAGAACCACCGCCGCCGCTGACGAGAACCACCACGGTCACCGGCCTTCCCTCGCCTCCCTGAGACGCTTCCCAGCTCCTTCCCCTGCCACCGTTGGATGCGCACGAGCCCCAGCTCCTCGTAGATGGGCTCGGCCATCGATTTGGTCGCCGGAGCCGCCGTTCCGATCAGCGCCGCCGCGTCTGTGTGCTCGCCGGCGTTGAACTCCGGTGGGATGACGTGGCCGCCATTAGCAGCTAACAGCCCGCTTAATTAACCCCCCCTGACGCTGACGAGTGGGCCCAGGGCTTAGTCAAAGCTAATCAGCCCGGGTTTGACTCGGGGTTAACCCTAGTGTCACTGACGTGTGGACCCTACACGTCAGGTTTGACCCTGGACAGCCGCGTTGACCCGCTGACGTCGTGCTGACGTCATGCTGGCGCAATAATACGATTTCTGGATTTAATTTAAATCAAGAAATTCCAGAAATTGATTTAAACTTCAAAAATTCATAACAATTCAACCGTAGCTCAGATTTAAATAATTTATATATAAAAAATTATCAGAAAAATGCAATCTTTCCATCTGTACTAGTTTCATGCATGAAAAACCAACTTATACATGCTGAATATGGGAAAACACATTATGGCATATATAAGAGACCTAATTTAGAAATGCATTTGAACCTTTGGTTCAAATGGACTTCAAACCAATTGAACACTAGTTGCATTAGCTCAACAGCATCACATCTACATGCCATGTTCATGCATCATATTGTTGCATATGATTGTGTATTGATTGCCGGCACCATTCCTTCTCGATAGGTCCTGCTCCGGAGACATTCCAGAGTACCTGTCTGTGAAGCAGTGCCTCCCTTGTGGATTTACCAGGCAAGCAACCCCCCCTTGTTCATTTCGATAAAACCCTACTCTCTCGCTCCTGCTCTCAGTTATTGCATTAGGACAACAACGATTCATCTGCTACTTTGTGCTGCGGTAGTTGAACCCATTCCTCTGCATGACCTGTCATTGCCACAGTAAATAGTTGAAACCCACTAGCATGTGTAGGAGTTGATTGAAGCCATTGATGTGTTCCTACCATGCTATGCCTGCTATTGCTTAGAGTGTGTCAGGTCTGGTTCATTGGGAATGAATTGGAGTGTCACGATATGTTCTATTGCTGAGAGTTAAGTGTGTGAACACGATTTGGTAAAGGTAGCGGTGAGGGACCATGTAGGAGTACATGGTGGGTTGTCTCACTGGAACCGTCCTTAAGCACTGAGTTCTGTGTATGTTGTCCAATGACTCGATACTACCACACATTGGGTTCCGGTAACTCGACCCCTCTCGACTTATTAACCAACTTGGTCTCTGTCCAGGAGTCGCAACTAGTTTCTGGTGTTTGTAGGTAGTGCTATTTTTCTACCAAGTGGCACCCGGCAGGGTGGGCTTGGGACAGACTAGGCACACGTGGCCCGGTGTACCGAGTGGCACCCGGTTGGTGGGCTCGGGAACCCTGTACACATCGTTTGGGGCCGTAAGCGACACCCCGGCCGGATCTCCTTGCGGATGGAACCCGAATAGGCGATAAACCTGGACTAGAGTCTTGTGTGGTTAGTCAGGTCGTGGCCGACACCCTCGCCAGGCTTCCGCTTGAAGGTTGCCGAGATACATGACGTGTACATGGCGGTAAGTGGCGAGAGCGTGTGTGAAGAAGTACACCCCTGCAGGGTTAACATGATCTATTCGAATAGCCGGGTCCGCGGTTATGGACTTCTTGGATGCTTACATGGTACATAGACAACTTGAAGTGGATACTATAAAATGCTCAAGACAAGTGTGAGTGCTATGGATGGCCTTCTCGTAGGGAGACGGGGATGATTCCATAGTAGTGTATTGTATGGTGATTAGTGGACTCGTGTTCGTTGTTTCACCTCAAAAGTTTCTGGTAGTCGTAGAACAGGATAGCCACAGAGTCAAAGCTGGCTTGCTGCAACTAAACCCCACATTACCCTCTTGATACAAATGCATGTATGATAGGATCTGATGTAAGTCTTGCTGAGTACCTTTGTACTCATGTTGCTTTATTTATGTTTTTGCAGCGGAGACTTCGGTCTTACTAGGGTTCTCATGGACTTCGACTAGTAGCTAGTACCTCAGCTACGATCTTGATCGGATGTTGTAGATAGTCAGGCTCTTCAGCCTTTTTCATTTGTAGATGTCTGTACCCAGACATGTAATGCTTCCGCTTGTTGCTTGTATGCTCTGTATGACGGGTCTTGTGACCCCTGTTTGCAATAAATGCTATGATGGCTCTTCTGAGCCTTTATCTATATAATTGTTGAGTTATGCTGTGATGCCATGTTGTACAGCACATACTTGCATGTTATGCGTACGTGTAATGTGTAGTGCTATGTGTGGGATCTGACTATCTAGTTGTTTATCTTTAGTAGCCTCTCTTACCGGGAAATGTCTCCTAGTGTTACCGCTGAGCCATGGTAGCTTGCTACTGCTCTGGAACACTTAGGCTGGCCGGCATGTGTCCTTCTTCGTTCCTGTGTCTGTCCCTTCAGGGAAATGTCACGCTTGAGTACCGGAGTCCTGTTAGCCCGCTACAGCCCGGTTTACCGGAGTCCTGCTAGCCCAGTGCTACAGCCCGGACCCACTTGCTGATGACCGACACGTTCGAAGCTGGGTCATGGATGCCTGTCCCTGTAAGTCTGTGCCACTTTGGGTTTACGACTAGTCATGTCAGCCCGGGCTCCTTATCATATGGATGCTAGCGACACTATCATATACGTGAGCCAAAAGGCGCAAACGGTCCCGGGAAAAGGTAAGACGACACCGTGGGGATACCGTGCGTGAGGCCGCAAAGTGATATGAGGTGTTACCGCTAGATCGATGTGACATCGAGTCGGGGTCCTGACAGCTTTGGTATCAGAGCCTGACTGCCTGTAGGATTACCAAGCCAAACTGGTCGAAGTTGAGTCTAGAAATTCTTTAGTTATATAAGGGAATTGATTGTGGGATGGAACGTAAGGCTCTTTTTACTCCTTATACCTCATGGCTTCTGATCTGAGTGATCCTATCTTTCCTACGGGGTTAAGGAACTAGGCTTTCTCTTCCGTCTATCAGGATCACGTGTTACTACTCCGTAGTTCCATAGGACTGGTTGATCAGAGTCATACCCCAGTTTTGAGTATTTCCGGTGTAGTCTGTTTAGTACTATCTCAGAACCTTGAGTGATGATGATAAGTATGTTACCACCCTATGTTTAGTAGGATGTCTCATTCTGAGCATTTTACTGCCGTTATGCTGCCGGATTTCTCTAAGAGTTCGAGAGATACTAATTCCTTGTCCTACATTCTACAGTCGATAGTTGATGCTGATTCCGTCCTTGGTTTCGTTTCACCAGGATGTCATCAAGTTCTGTTGTTCGTAGCCAGAACCATGGAGATGGTAGGGATGAGGATCCTCCCGACCAGCCTTCGTTGACAGAGTTCATGTTAGAGATGGAGAGGAACAAGCGTGAGTCTAATCGTTTGTTGGCACGTATCGAGGAGAATACCGCACATCAGTTCAAGGGATCTGTGACCATTCATGACTTTATCCGCTTGCACCCACCTACCTTTCATCATTCCATCGAGCCACTCGATGCAGATGACTGGCTCCGTAGCATCACCCATAAGCTGCGTTCTGCGAACGTAGCTGAAGATGACAAGGTCACTTATGCCACATATCACCTAGAAGGTCCTGCTAGTCTTTGGTGGCAGAACTATGAGGCTATGCTTCCAGTTGGCCAGATTCCTACCTGGAAGGATTTCACTGAGGCTTTTCGCGAGCATCACATTCCCCAAGCCCTCCTTGATCGCAAGAGAGAAGAGTTCTGTAGTTTCACCCAGAGTAAGATGGCTGTTGATGCTTATAGCAGAGAATTCGAGAACCTTGCCCGCTATGCCACAGAAGAAGTGTCCACGGACGCCAAGAAGCAAGCTAGGTTCCGGAAGGGTCTCAACCCCAAGTTGCGTCGTGATCTCCACCTGCATCATTGTGATACATTCCAAGCCCTTGTGAACAAGGCCATCAATGCAGAGACAGCTCAACTCACTTACGAGGAGTCTCGTAAGCACACCCGTGATTTGGGATCTTCCTCTGGCTCTAGTTCCCAGAAACGCCGGATTTGGGTTCCAAACTCCGCTCTTCCTTCCGGTTATACACCGAGGTCATCCTATGTGGTGCCTTCTCCAACTCAGTCGTATGTTCCACCCAGGCCTACTGGTAGACCGTTTGTCAGTGCGGGTCCCCGTCCAACCTCAGGGACTTGCTTCACATGCGGGAAGCCAGGACACTATGCACGTGACTGCTCTCAGACTAGTTATGCTCCACTCCAGCCCGAGAAGACTGTTGGCTGTATTAAGCCATCACGCAAGATGATCAGTGTCAAGTCAGCCCCCACTGAACGTGGACGTGTGCATCACGTCTCAGCTAAAGACGCTCATGATGATCCAGATGTCGTTCTTGGTACACTCCTTGTCAATTGTCACCCAGCATCAGTTCTATTCGATACTGGAGCATCTCACTCCTTCATTTCTGAAGGCTATGCTCGTTTGCACGACATGTCATTTTGTGATATGCCAACTCCGCTTGAAATCCAAACCCCAGGGTCTAGATGGCAGACCACCAGAATCAGCCATGGTAATGAAATCCTTGTTGACAGACTTGTATTCCTTGCATCACTTGTAGCCCTCAAGTCCTCAGATATTAACATCATCTTGGGTATGGACTGGATGACAGCTCATCATGCCAAGGTTGATTGTTACACAAGATCTGTTCAGCTTACACACCCATCTGGCAAGATAGTCACCGTCTCCACTAGAGTTGCAAAGCGTCAGCTCTATTCTCTTAATGCCAGCCCTCTTCCAGACCTTGAAGATATCCCGGTAGTCCGTGACTTTCCGGATGTCTTTCCAGAGGAACTGCCAGGTGTTCCACCTGACAGAGATGTAGAGTTCGTCATAGATCTTATCCCAGGAACAGCTCCAATCTCCCGGAGACCATACAAGATGGCACCCTTAGAACTAGCCGAGCTTAAGAAACAACTCGATGAGTCCTTGCAAAAGGGTTTCATCCGTCCTAGTTCTTCTCCTTGGGCTTGCCCCGTCCTCTTCGTCAAGAAGAAAGACGGTACGGACCGGATGGTTGTAGATTATCGTCCCGTTAATTTGGTCACGATAAAGAACAAGTATCCGCTTCCCAGGATCAACGACCTGTATGATCAGCTCGCTGGATCCTCAGTCTTCTCCAAGATGGATTTAAGGTTAGGCTACCATCAAATCAAGATCAGAAACGGGGACATTCCCAAGACAGCTTTTGTCACTCGTTATGGCCAGTACGAGTACACCGTCATGTCCTTTGGCCTAACCAACGCCCCAGCCACATTCTCCCGCTTGATGAACTCGATCTTCATGGAGTACTTAGATAAGTTCGTCGTGGTTTACCTCGATGATATTCTTATTTACTCGAAGAACGAGGAAGAGCATGCCGAACATCTTAGACTTGTGTTAGAAAAACTCAGAGAGCACCGCCTTTATGCCAAGTTCTCCAAGTGTGAATTTTGGTTGCCAGAAGTGACCTACCTAGGCCACGTAATCTCTGGTAAGGGCATTGCTGTCAATCCCGAGAGAGTTCAAGCCGTTCTCGATTGGACTCCACCTGAGACCGTTAAACAAGTTAGGAGTTTCCTTGGTCTAGCCAGCTATTGTCGCCGCTTTGTTGAAAACTTCTCCAAAGTAGCCAAACCCCTCACGGAACTTCTCAAGAAAGATAAAAAGTTTGAGTGGTCCCCACAGTGTGAGTACAGTTTTCAGGAACTGAAAAGACGCCTGACTTCTGCTCCCATACTTGTGCCACCGGATTTCACTAAAGACTTTATTATCTACTGCGACGCCTCACGACAGGGACTAGGTTGCATTCTTATGCAGGATCGTCATGTGATTGCCTATGCATCTCGACAGTTGCATCCACATGAGGAGAATTATCCTACACATGATCTAGAGCTTGCAGCCGTAGTCTATGCACTCAAGACCTGGCGACATTACCTCCTTGGTAAACGTTGCGAGATCTACACCGATCACCAGAGTCTCAAGTATATCTTCACCCAACCAGATCTGAACCTTAGGCAAAGACGTTGGTTGGAGTTGATCACAGATTATGATCTAGGGATTACCTACACCCCAGGCAAAGCCAATGTCATGGCTGATGCTCTAAGCCGTAAATCCTATTGCAACAATCTCATGTTGCAGCAAGGCCAACCACTTCTCCATGAGGAATTCTGTAAGCTTAACCTTCACATTGCTCCTCGCGGATTCCTTTCTACCTTGGTGGCGAAACCTACCTTGTGGATCTTATCATCGAAGCCCAGAAACATGATACGGGGATTTCCCGGATCAAGAGGAACATTAAGAAGGGAGTTGGTGGATGTTTCTCTATGGATGATCGCGGTGTTGTTTTCTTTGAGAATCGCTTGGTGGTTCCCAAGAAGCAACATCTTCGGCAGTTGATTCTTAAGGAGGCGCATGAATCTCCTCTCACGATTCATCCCGGTAGCTACTAAGATGTATCAGGACCTACGCCAGAGGTTCTGGTGGACTAGGATGAAGAGAGAAATCGCTGAGTTCATTGCTAAATGTGACGTTTGTCGTCGCGTTAAGGCAGAGCATCAAAGACCTGCTGGCACCCTTCAGCCTTTAGCTATTCCTGAATGGAAATGGGATAAAGTTGGTATGGACTTCATCACCGGCTTTCCCAGGACCAAGAGAGGGAATAACGCTATCTTCGTAGTCGTTGATCGTCTTTCCAAAGTGGCTCACTTCCTCCCTGTTCGAGAAAATATCACTGCTAGTCAGCTTGCTGACTTATATATTTCTCGAATAGTGTCACTTCATGGTGTTCCACTAGAGATCAATTCAGACCGTGGCAGTCTTTTCACTTCTCATTTCTGGGAGAGTTTCCAAACTGCCATGGGAACCCATCTTTCCTTCAGTACCGCTTTCCACCCTCAGTCGAGTGGTCAGGTGGAACGGGTCAATCAAATTCTCGAAGACATGCTCAGAGCTTGCGTTATCTCATTCGGTATGGATTGGGAGAAATGTCTTCCTTTCGCCGAGTTTGCTTATAACAATAGCTACCAATCCAGCCTCAAGCAAGCTCCTTTTGAGGTTCTCTATGGACGAAGATGTCGAACACCTTTGAACTAGTCAGAAACCGGTGAAAGACAATTCTTTGGACCGGATATGATCCAGGAGGCAGAAGAGCAAGTTCGCATCATTCGTGAGAATTTGAAAACAGCCCAATCTCGTTAAAAGAGTCAGTACGATCGTCATCATAAGGATATGACTTATGAAATTGGCGACCAAGCTTACCTTCGGGTTACTCCTTTGAAGGGTACCCATCGTTTCGGTATCAAGGGCAAGTTGGCTCCTCGTTACATTGGTCCTTTTCGCATTCTCGCTAAACGAGGAGAGGTTGCCTACCAATTGGAACTACCCCCACATCTTTCTCGAGTTCATGATGTCTTCCACGTCTCTCAACTCAGGCGTTGCTTCTCGGATCCCATCCGCGGAGTGGACCACGAAACGCTTGATCTCCAAGATAACCTCACATACCGAGAGTACCCGGTTCGCATTCTTGATCAAGCAGAGCGTGTTACCCGACGTCAGAACATCAAGTTTCTCAAAGTTCAGTGGTCTCATCATTCCGAGAGAGAAGCTACTTGGGAGCGAGAAGATCGTCTTCGACTGGAGTACCCCGCTTTCTTTCCGTCGACCCCTGAATCTCGGGACGAGATTCTTTCAAGTGGGGGCGAGTTGTCACATCCCTAGTCTGGTATGACCTAGGCTAGCTAGCCATTTGTGCATCATATTTAAATTTCATTTAAATTTGAAATGAGGATTGGTGGAACCCTCAGAATCATTTTTGAAAATGACCCAAATAAAAATTTCTCCAAAAGGGTCCAAGAAAATGCTCATGTTGACCTCTGAAAATATTGGACAGAGATAAAAATCAAAACAATATTTTTAGGAGCTCATGGACATTTATTTTGGCCATTTGGATTAATTCGATAAATATTTGCATTGGAAATATATTTCTATATATATGAAATATGGTCCAAAAATTATGCCAATTATAAAAGAGCTCTGGAATAATACCATTAGCCCCTACAAAAATTGGCATAATAAAATTAAATGATTTAATATATTTATTAAATCAAAACAAATGTCAGAAAAATTAGAAAAACAAAAATAAAAGAAGGAGGGGCTTACCTGGGCCTCCCCTCCCCTGCGCAGCCCAGCAGCAGCAGGCCGGCCAGCCAGGAGGCGGCCCAGCCCGCCTGGCCCCCCCCCTCTGTCGTCTTCCCCCCCGATAGGGGAACGGCGTGTGCCCGACGCTCGCCGGCACGTGGCGCGCCACTCTCCCCCCTGCTGGCCACCTCCTGCCTTCCTTCTCGTCGCCCTCGATGCCCCGGACAAAGCCACGCAGCTGCCCCGCACCGCTCTCACTCTCCTCGCCCTTCTCTTCTCCCCTGCTCTCTCTCTCCCTCACCGAGAACCACGCGCCGCCGCTGACCGAGAACCACACGGTCACCGGCCTCCCTCGCCTCCCTGAGACGCTTCCCACTCCTTCCCCTGCCACCGTTGGTGTGTGCACGAGCCCCAGCTCCTCGTAGATGGGCCTCGGCCATCGATTTGGTCGCCGGAGCCGCCGTTCGATCAGCGCCGCCGCGTCTGTGTGCTCGCGCGGCGTTGAACTCCGGTGGGATGACGTGGCCGTGCCATTAGCAGCTAACAGCCCGCTTAATTAAACCCCCCCCTGACGCTGACGAGTGGGCCCAGGGCTTAGTCAAAGCTAATCAGCCCGGGTTTGACTCGGGGTTAACCCAGTGTCACTGACGTGTGGACCCCACACGTCACGTTTGACCCTGGACAGCCGCGTTGACCCGCTGACGTCGTGCTGACGTCATGCTGGCGCAATAATACGATTTCTGGATTTAATTTAAATCAGGAAATTCCAGAAATTGATTTAAACTTCAAAAATTCATAACAATTCAACCGTATCTCAGATTTAAATAATTTATATATAAAAAATTATCAGAAAAATGCAATCTTTCCATCTGTACTAGTTTCATGCATGAAAAACCAACTTATACATGCTGAATATGGGAAAACACATTATGGCATATATAAGAGACCTAATTTAGAAATGCATTTGAACCTTTGGTTCAAATGGACTTCAAACCAATTGAACACTAGTTGCATTAGCTCAACAGCATCACATCTACATGCCATGTTCATGCATCATATTGTTGCATATGATTGTGTATTGATTGCCGGCACCGTTCCTTCTCGATAGGTCCTGCTCCGGAGACGTTCCAGAGTACCTGTCTGTGAAGCAGTGCCTCCCTTGTTGATTTACCAGGCAAGCAAACCCCCCTTGTTCATTTCGATAAAACCCTACTCTCTCGCTCCTGCTCTCAGTTATTGCATTAGGACAACAACGATTCATCTGCTACTTTGTGCTGCGGTAGTTGAACCCATTCCTCTGCATGACCTGTCATTGCCACAGTAAATAGTTGAAACCCACTAGCATGTGTAGGAGTTGATTGAAGCCACTGATGTGTTCCTACCATGCTATGCCTGCTATTGCTTAGAGTGTGTCAGGTCTGGTTCATTGGGAATGAATTGGAGTGTCACGATATGTTCTATTGCTGAGAGTTAAGTGTGTGAACACGATTTGGTAAAGGTAGCGGTGAGAGGCCATGTAGGAGTACATGGTGGGTTGTCTCACTGGAACCGTCCTTAAGCACTGAGTTCTGTGTATGTTGTCCAATGACTCGATACTACCACACATTGGGTTCCGGTAACTCGACCCCTCTCGACTTATTAACCAACTTGGTCTCTGTCCAGGAGTCGCAACTAGTTTCTGGTGTTTGTAGGTAGTGCTATTTTTCTACCAAGTGGCACCCGGCAGGGTGGGCTTGGGACAGACTAGGCACACGTGGCCCGGTGTACCGAGTGGCACCCGGTTGGTGGGCTCGGGAACCCTGTACACATCGTTTGGGGCCGTAAGCGACACCCCGGCCGGATCTCCTTGCGGATGGAACCCGAATAGGCGATAAACCTGGACTAGAGTCTTGTGTGGTTAGTCAGGTCGTGGCCGACACCCTCGCCAGGCTTCCGCTTGAAGGTTGCCGAGATACACGACGTGTACATGGCGGTAAGTGGCGAGAGCGTGTGTGAAGAAGTACACCCCTGCAGGGTTAACATGATCTATTCGAATAGCCGGGTCCGCGGTTATGGACTTCTTGGATGCTTACATGGTACATAGACAACTTGAAGTGGATACTATAAAATGCTCAAGACAAGTGTGAGTGCTATGGATGGCCTTCTCGTAGGGAGACGGGGACGAATCCATAGTAGTGTATTGTATGGTGATTAGTGGACTCGTGTTCGTTGTTTCACCTCAAAAGTTTCTGGTAGTCGTAGAACAGGATAGCCACAGAGTCAAAGCTGGCTTGCTGCAACTAAACCCCACATTACCCTCTTGATACAAATGCATGTATGATAGGATCTGATGTAAGTCTTGCTGAGTACCTTTGTACTCATGTTGCTTTATTTATGTTTTTGCAGCGGAGACTTCGGTCTTACTAGGGTTCTCATGGACTTCGGCTAGTAGCTAGTACCTCAGCTACGATCTTGATCGGATGTTGTAGATAGTCAGGCTCTTCAGCCTTTTTCGTTTGTAGATGTCTGTACCCAGACATGTAATGCTTCCGCTTGTTGCTTGTATGCTCTGTATGACGGGTCTTGTGACCCCTGTTTGCAATAAATGCTATGATGGCTCTTCTGAGCCTTTATCCATATAATTGTTGAGTTATGCTGTGATGCCATGTTGTACAGCACATACTTGCATGTTATGCGTACGTGTAATGTGTAGTGCTATGTGTGGGATCTGACTATCTAGTTGTTTATCTTTAGTAGCCTCTCTTACCGGGAAATGTCTCCTAGTGTTACCGCTGAGCCATGGTAGCTTGCTACTGCTCTGGAACACTTAGGCTGGCCGGCATGTGTCCTTCTTCGTTCCTGTGTCTGTCCCTTCGGGGAAATGTCACGCTTTGAGTACCGGAGTCCTGTTAGCCCGCTACAGCCCGGTTTACCGGAGTCCTGCTAGCCCAGTGCTACAGCCCGGACCCACTTGCTGATGACCGACACGTTCGAAGCTGGGTCATGGATGCCTGTCCCTGTAAGTCTGTGCCACTTTGGGTTTACGACTAGTCATGTCAGCCCGGGCTCCTTATCATATGGATGCTAGCGACACTATCATATACGTGAGCCAAAAGGCGCAAACGGTCCCGGGAAAAGGTAAGACGACACCGTGGGGATACCGTGCGTGAGGCCGCAAAGTGATATGAGGTGTTACCGACTAGATCGATGTGACATCGAGTCGGGGTCCTGACAGCTTTGTGTATCTTAAATCACACATACAGATCTCAGTGCTTAAGGTCGGCTTCAATGAAACAACCCACCATGTACTCCTACATGGCCTCTCATCGATACCTTTACCAAATCGTGTTCACCACACCACTCTCATTACCGACATAATCATTTCACTCTAGCCCATCACCCAGATGAACCAGACCTGACACGACTCTAAGCATAGCAGGCATAGCAAGGTAGGAACAACACATACATATGGCTCACTCAACTCCTACACATGCTAGTGGGTTTCATCTAGTTACTGTGGCAATGACAAGTCATGCAGAGGAAATGGGTTCAACTACCGTAGCACACAGCAGTTTGAAACGCGTTGTCTTAATGCAGTAAAAGAGAGCAGGAGCGAGAACATGGGATTGTATCGATATGATCAAATGGTTGGTTGCTTGCCTGATGGTTCGATGCACTGATACGGTTCTTCGTTAGGGTAATCACGGTACTCCTCGGAGGCAGAACCTGTCGAAAAGGACACCGATACACAACCATCACCAAACAATGTGCAACAATATGATGCATGCATGAAACATGGCAATATGAGTGTGTTGGGCTAATGCAACTAAAACCAAAAGGGTTTGAACAAATTTCAAACTCAAACATGGCCTTTTAAAGTGCTTTTCCTTATTCTGCTTAAAACATCAATTTAACTTGCTTGATCATGCATGAAAATAGTACAGATGGATAGATTGGATTTTTCTGATCATTTTTCATATATAATTTGTCCAATTTGGAGTTACAGAATAAAAGTTATGAATTTTTGAAGTTTAAATAATATTCTGGAATTTCCTGATTTAAAATAAATCCAGAAATATATATATTGCGCCAGCATGACGTCAGCATGACGTCAGTGGTCAACTGTGGCTGGCTGGGGTCAAACCTGACGTGTGGGGTCCACACGTCAGTGACAGGGGGGTTTAACAGGGTTAAATTAATCCTAATTAGGAATTAGTGGCGCTGGGGCCCACTGGTCAGTGTCAGGGGGGGTAGTTAGTTTAACTAATTCGGTTAGTGCTAATCCTAATTAGCTACAGGGCTGGGCCCACCTGTCAGGGACACAGGGGGGTCCTGCCGTGGTCAAGGTGGGTCAAACCCACCGGCGACATGACGCCGGCGAGGCCCGAGACGGCGGCGCGATGCGGAAACATGCTACAGGGCACGGGCGAGGCCGTGCTTGGGCTCGTTGGAGAGCCCTTGCTCCCGCGCGTCGAACGGTGGTGGTGGCCGTGCCTGGGGTGGCCTGTACCGACGACGGTGAGCTCGTGAGCGGCGGCCGGAGTTCGGGTGCGGTCGGAATCGGCGTTGCAAGGCGTTAGGGGAGGTGTTGGTGCGTGCTACGGGCTCCTGGTGAAGTGTGGAGCACGATGGTGTGCTCGGCTTCGAGCTACAACGGCTCCAGCCACGGCGGCGACGAGGCACGGCGGCGGCGAGCTTCGGAGCTCAAGGGGGCGGCAGCTATAGGATGCTAGGGACGACGTGGCAAGGGGGAATCGGGTCAGTGGCTCACCGCGGAGCTGCAGGGATGGTTAGCAGGCTCAGGGACGTCCGGTAGCTCTCGATTCGACGGCGACGATCTCCGGTGGCCGAGGAGGGGCACGGCGACGTGGGCGGCGATGCAGGGCTTCCGGAGGGCTGTGGGTCGGTGGAGAGGGAAGAGGGGGTCGAGGCGGAGCCTCTGGGCTAGTCGGGGGAGCGAGGGAGGCCCGGTGGCCGTGGTTATGGCGAGCGGCGGCGATGGTGGTGTTCGGCCGTGAGAGAGAGAGCGAGGGAGAGGAGGGAAGAACCGAGGGAGAGTGAGAGAGAGCAGGGGAGGGGGCGTGGCGTCGTCCGGGGCATCGAGAGGAGGAGGGGAGGGCAGGCAGGCAGGCGAGCAGGTGGCGTGGCGCGGTGGCGCGCGCGCGCCGGCCACACTCCCCTCCCTCTGTCGAGGACGAAGACGACAGAGGAGGGAGGCGGGCTGGGCCGCCTGCTGGCTGGGCTGCACAGGGAGGAGCCCAGGTAAGCTCCTCCTTTTATTTATTTTTCTGTTTTCTAATTTCTGACATTTGTTTTGATTTAAATAATATATTAAATCATTTATTTACCTTATGCCAATTTTTGCAGGAGCTAGATATATTATTCCAGAGCTCCTTTATAAATGGCATAATATTTGGACATATATTAATATATATAATAATATATTTCCAATGCAAATATTTATGCATTAATTCCAAATGCCCAAAATAAATACCTATGAGCTCTTAAAAATATTGGTTTGATTTTTATCTCTGTCCAATATTTTCAGAGAGCAACATGAGCATTTTCTTGGACCCTTTTGGAGAAATTTTTATTTGGATCATTTTCAAAAATGATTCTGAGGGTTTCACAGATCCCCATTTCAAGTTTCTGATGAAAGAGTAAACATGATGCAACACTCTAATGCATGACTAGCTAGGGTGTGACAACTCACCCCCACTCAAAAGAATCTCGTCCCGAGATTTGGGTTCCTCCGGGAAGAAGGCGGGATACTCAAGTCGAAGACGATCCTCCCTTTCCCAAGTTGCTTCATCCTCAGAATGGTGCGACCATTGAACTTTGAGAAACTTGATATTATGACGTCGGGTGGTACGTTCGGCCTGATCGAGGATACGAATGGGGTACTCTCGATATGTAAGATTATCTTGGAGATCAAGCGTTTCGTGGTCCACTTCACGGATAGGATCCGAGAAGCAACGCCTGAGTTGAGAAACGTGGAAGACATCGTGGACTCTGGAGAGGTGCGGAGGTAGTTCCAACTGGTAGGCAACTTCTCCTCGTTTGGCGAGAATGCGAAAAGGTCCAATGTAACGAGGAGCCAATTTGCCTTTGATACCGAAACGATGGGTTCCCTTCAGAGGGGTGACCCGAAGATAAGCCTTCTCGTCAACCTCGAAAGTCATAGCCTTATGTTTTCGGTCATATTGACTCTTTTGACGAGATTGGGCTGTTTTCAACTTTTCACGAACGATGCGAACTTGTTCTTCTGCTTC
This sequence comes from Triticum aestivum, assembly GCF_018294505.1. Classification (NCBI taxonomy): domain Eukaryota; kingdom Viridiplantae; phylum Streptophyta; class Magnoliopsida; order Poales; family Poaceae; genus Triticum; species Triticum aestivum. The sequence goes on along the minus strand of NC_057797.1, from coordinate 362,956,577 downwards.
CTGAATCATATCCGGGCCAAAGAATTGTCTTTCCCCGGTCTCTGACCAGTTAAGGGGTGTTCGACACCGTCGTCCATAGAGAACTTCAAAAGGGGCTTTACCCAAGCTAGATTGATAGCTGTTGTTGTAAGCGAATTCGGCAAATGGAAGGCACTTCTCCCAGTCCATTCCGAATGAGATAACAGAGGCTCGAAGCATGTCTTCTAGAATCTGGTTGACGCGTTCCACTTGACCACTCGACTGAGGGTGGAAAGCGGTGCTAAAGGAGAGACGGGTTCCCATAGCATTTTGGAAACTTTCCCAAAATCGAGAGGTGAAAAGACTTCCTCGATCCGAGTTAATTTCCAAAGGAACACCATGGAGGGACACTATTCGGGAGATGTATAAGTCTGCCAGCTGGCTAGCGGTTATACTCTCACGAACAGGTAAGAAATGGGCTACTTTGGAAAGACGATCGACCACGACGAAAATAGCATTATTCCCTCTCTTGGTCCTGGGAAAACCGGTAATGAAATCCATACCAATTTTATCCCATTTCCATTCAGGAATAGCTAAGGGTTGAAGGGTGCCAGCAGGCCGTTGATGCTCTGCTTTTACACGACGACAGACGTCGCAATTAGCAATATACTGAGCAATTTCTCTCTTCATCCTAGTCCACCAGAACCTCTGGCGTAGGTCCTGATACATCTTAGTACTACCGGGATGAATGGTGAGAGGAGATTCATGAGCCTCCTTAAGGATCAACTGCCGTAGATGCTGGTTCTTGGGAACCACTAGACGGTTCTCAAAGTACACAACACCATGATCATTTGTGGAGAAACAACTAGCACCTCCGCTAGCAATGTTCTCTTTGATTTTAGATATTCCCTTATCTCGCTTTTGGGCAGCGATGATTTGATCCGTAAGAGTAGGTTTTGCCACCAAGGTGGAAAGAAAACCTTGAGGAACAATGTGAAGGTTAAGCTTCCGAAATTCCTCATGGAGAAGCGGTTGACTTTGTTGTAACATCAGGTTGTTACAATAAGATTTACGACTTAGCGCATCAGCCATGACGTTGGCTTTCCCTGGGGTGTAGGTTATTCCTAAGTCGAAGTCTGTGATCAACTCAACCCAACGTCTTTGCCTGAGATTCAATCCGGTTGGGTGAAAATGTACTTCAGACTTTGGTGATCAGTGAATATTTCGCAACGATTACCGAGGAGGTAATGTCGCCAGGTCTTAAGTGCATAGACTACGGCTGCAAGCTCTAGATCATGAGTAGGATAATTCTCCTCATGTGGGTGCAATTGCCGTGAAGCGTAGGCAATTACGTGTCGATCTTGCATGAGAATGCAACCTAGTCCTTGTCGCGAGGCGTCGCAGTAGATAACAAAGTCCTTGGAGAAGTCTGGCGGTACCAGTACGGGAGCAGAGGTCAGGCGTCTTTTCAGTTCCTGAAAGCTGTGCTCACATTGTGGAGTCCATTCGAACTTCTTATCTTTCTTGAGGAGTTCGGTTAGAGGTTTAGCAACTTTGGAGAAGTTCTCGACAAAGCGACGACAATAGCTCGCTAAGCCCAGAAAACTCCGAACTTGCTTGACCGATTCAGGTGGAGTCCAATTAAGGACGGCTTGAACTCGCTCAGGGTTAACAGCAATACCTTTACCAGATATTACATGACCCAGATAGGTCACTTCTGACAACCAGAATTCACATTTAGAAAATTTGGCATAAAGGCGATGCTCTCGAAGTTTCTTCAACACTAGCCTTAGATGTTCGGCATGTTCTTCCTCGTTCTTGGAGTAGATGAGTATATCATCGAGATAAACTACGACGAATTTATCCAAATACTCCATGAAGATTGAGTTCATTAACCGAGAAAAGGTGGCTGGAGCGTTGGTTAAACCGAAGGACATGACGGTGTACTCGTATTGGCCATAACGAGTAACAAAGGCCGTTTTAGGAATGTCCCCGTTTCTGATTTTGATTTGATGGTAGCCCAACCTCAAATCCATCTTGGAGAAGACTGAGGATCCAGCGAGCTGATCATACAGGTCGTTGATCCTGGGAAGCGGATATTTGTTCTTGATTGTGACCAAATTGACAGGTCGGTAATCTACAACCATCCGGTCCGTACCATCCTTCTTCTTGACGAATAGGACGGGGCAAGCCCACGGAGATGAGCTAGGTCGGATGAAACCCTTTTTCAAGGACTCATCGAGTTGTTTCTTAAGCTCGGCTAGTTCTAGTGGTGCCATCTTATAAGGTCTTCTAGCAATCGGAACGGTTCCTGGAATGAGGTCTATTACGAACTCAACATCCCTGTCAGGTGGAACACCTGGCAATTCCTCTGGAAAGACATCCGGGAAGTCACGGACTACCGGAATGTCCTCAAGGTCTGGCAAAGGGCTGGCGTTAAGAGAATATAATTGTCGCTTGGCTATTCGGGTCAAGACATTGACTATCTTCCCCGAAGGATGGGTGAGTTGAACAGTCCTAGAGAAGCAATCAATTTGGGCATGATGAGCTGACATCCAGTCCATACCCAGAATGATATTAATATCTGAAGATTTAAGGGCTATCAAAGATGCAAGGAAAACAAGTCTGTCGACTTGGATTTCATTTCCATAACTTACCCTAGAGGTCTGCCATCTAGAACCAGGAGTAGAAATTTCCATAGTGGATGGCATGTCACAGAATGCAACGTTATGCAAACGAGCATAATTTTCGGATATAAAAGAATGAGAGGCTCCTGTATCGAAAAGAACAGATGCCGGGTGGCAATTAACAAGAAGCGTACCGAGAACGACGTTGGGATCCTCTTGAGCTTCTTCGGCAGAGATACAGTTGACATGGCCACGTGAAGCGGTGACCGGCTTGGCGTGGAAAACTTTTCCTGTCGGCTTGCCACGGCCAACAGCTTTAGCAGATTGATTGGGGTTGGTCTGGGGACACTCACGCATATAGTGGCCAGATTCCCCACACTTGAAACAAGTCACGGAACTGGTACGTGGAGGAGCATTGTTGGTTGGACCCCCATAGGGCTTGGCTGGAGCAGACTGTTGAACAGGGCGAGGCGCCTGGAAAGATGGCCTCGGTGTGAACCTGGGTGGCAGGGCGGTGTTGGGCACCCACACGCGGCGCTTCTGAGGACCAGCACCGGATGAGGAACCCATGTCACGGCCATGCTTGCGTGTTGCGTCATAGTCAGTCTGACCAGTTTCAGCACTGATGGCTTTGTTGACAAGTTTCTGAAAAGATGTGCACTCATGCAGACGGAGGTCACGGCGAAGCTCAGGACTAAGGCCCTTACGGAACCTTGCTTGCTTCTTGGCGTCAGTAGAAACTTCCTCGGTTGCATATCGTGCGAGGTTACCAAACTCCCTGCTGTAAACATCCACAGAAAGTCGGCCTTGGGTGAAATTGCAAAATTCCTCACGTTTACGGTCCATGAGACCCTCCGGAATGTGATGTTCACGGAAAGCCTCGCTGAATTCAGCCCAAGTAGTGACATGGCCCGCTGGGCGCATAGCTCCATAATTCTCCCACCATAGACTGGCGGGGCCTTCAAGATGATATGCAGCAAAGGTGACCTTGTCAGCCTCCGCTACCAGCGCGGAACGCAGTTTGTGAGCGATACTGCGAAGCCAGTCATCAGCGTCGAGAGGCTCGACGGAGTGGTGGAACGTGGGTGGATGTAATTTGATAAAATCACTGAGTGACACCACGTTAGTCCTCTGATGGTGTGCTGTGTTCTGTTCAATACGCTCCAACAAACGGTTGGTCTCCCGCTTGTTTCTCTCAGCTTCCATCATAACCTCGGCTAGGGAAGGAGGATGAGGCAGATTTGCATCCCTGACTTCACTGCCTTCGGCCTGCTCTTGAGGAGCAGGGTTAGTGCGCGTGTTGACCATCCTAGGTAAACAAGACAATGATTTAGTCAGGATGATAAAATTCCGACATAGGATATAAAATGTAAGGAATAACTCGAAATGCAAGATGATCATCCGTATGACATGGTAGATACAGAAACTGCTTCTTTATTCCATCGTCATACACACCATACAGGGTTTAGTACAAGACCAAACAAAGTACTATTACGGTGAAAGAGGATTACATCTCATCGGAGGCATTCCAAGCTCCTATACATTATTTTTCTACACCTCCGGAAAGAGTACAAACTAGGTCATATCCCACGAGTCACGCGGGACGATAGACGACACAGCTAGTGCGAACTAGTGATACTACCACTAACTCAGACCGATCCGTAGTAGTCCTCGTAGAAGTCACCTCCATAGCCTGGAAGCTCAACATGATCATCCGGAAACAGACGATCTCGCGGAGCTTGTGGACCATAGGGGCTAGGATGAGGTCTTGGACCAACAGACGGTGGCCTGCGGGGACCGCGAGGTGGGGTGATGCCTCCTACATCACGCCAACCCATCACGTCTGGCAGAGCAGATCTCACAGGATAGAGATCGCGCATATCTGAATATCCAGCTTGCACCGCCGGTGCGAACCGAGTCAAAGTGGCCCAGTGGTCAGCACGGGTATTGAAGAGCTCTAACCTCAAGGCCCGATTTTCACGGTCCTTATCCTCGAGCATCTCAGCAGTGGTGCGAGTCCGTGAATCCTCCTGAGTGGGGTCAGCATAGATAGCCTGGAGATACCCTTGTGCTCCCGGAAGTGATCCTGGCATATACCGGAAATCAGAGTCCCGAAATAGACCAGATCTGACTCGCATAATGGTCATCATAGAGTAGGCGGCGTCCTGCACAGCCATCTCAATAGTAACCCCGAGTCCATAGGAGCAGTGAAGGGGCTCGGTGGATCCAGGATAAGATGGAAATATCCTGACAGTGCAGAGATACTGGCTTTGATTAAAGTCCCGAAATTGCTCTTCGACCGTGTACTCAGGATACCAGCGGTATCCAGCCTCAGTCATTACCCTGACCAACTTGGCAGTATGGCCGGGTACATCTAGGCATCGAGTCAGGCGAACCACTTGATTGAGGTCGCGAGTGGCCATCTGAAAGCACAATCATAATGCAAAGGCATTAGAATTTCTAGCAAAATTTCGGCAGCATAACAGCTGTAAATGCTCAAGAAGGATTTGAGACATTTGACAAAGGATTACATACACACTCAACATCATCATATCAAAGTTCTGAGACCATCCTAGCAACATAATGTGGTAGTAGAACTGAACTAGGCTTGTATCCATCAAACCTATAAGGTACTACTGATTAGTAACACGTGATCCTGATAGAGAGAATAGATCCTAATTCCTTAACCCCCGGTGGAAGAATGGACTGACTCAGATCAGAATGTCATAAGATAAAGGAGTAAAAAGAGCCTTACGTTCCAACCCACAAACAATTCCCCTACATATAACTAAAGAATTTCTAGACTCAACATCGACCAGTTTGGCTTGGAGAACCTACAGGCAGTCCGGCTCTGATGCCAACGCTGTCAGGACCCCGACTCGATGTCACATCGATCTAGCCGGTAACACCTCATATCACTTTGCGGCCTCACGCACGGTATCCCCACGGGTGTCGCCTTACCTTTGCCCGGGACCGTTTGCGCCTTTTGGCTCACGTATATGATAGTGTCGCTAGCATCCATATGATAAGGAGCCCGGGCTGACATGACTAGTCGTAAACCCAAAGTGGCACAGACTTACAGGGACAGGCATCCATGACCCAGCTTCGAACGTGTCGGTCATCAGCAAGTGGGTCCGGGCTGTAGCACTGGGCTAGCAGGACTCCGGTAAACCGGGCTGTAGCGGGCTAACAGGACTCCGGTACTCAAAGCGTGACATTTCCCCGAAGGGACAGACACAGGAACGAAGAAGGACACATGCCGGCCAGCCTAAGTGTTCCAGAGCAGTAGCAAGCTACCATGGCTCAGCGGTAACACTAGGAGACATTTCCCGGTAAGAGAGGCTACTAAAGATAAACAACTAGATAGTCAGATCCCACACATACCAAGCATTTCAATCATACACACAATATGCTCGATATGTGCAAATACAACGAAGCATCACAACATGACTCTACGACACAAGTACTTTATTTAAGGCTCAGGGAGCCATACATAACATACACAAAGGTACGGGTCTCACGACCCAACATACAAGTCATACAGTCATACAAACCAGCAGCGGAAGTAACTTGTCTGAGTACAGACAACTAGTAAAATAAAAGAGGCTTGGAAAGCCTAGCTATACTACGTGGTCCTTCACAAGCTCAGGGTCACCACCTGGGTCTTTAGCCTACTCGTTGATGTCAACGTCTACATAGAACCCATCAGAAGGGGTTGCAGCGTCTTCTGTAAAAATGTAAATTATAGCAACATGAGTACAAAGGTACTCAGCAAGACTTACATCAGATCCTACATACATGCATATTATCAAGAAGGGTTGGTGGAGTTATTGCAGCAAGCCAGCTTTGACTCTTGGCTAGACTATCCTACGATACTCCAACTTGAAATGGTTTTGCGCACACGAGTCCACTACTCACCACTTCAATACACTACCGAGGATCCACCTCCGTCTTCCTACGGAAGAGCCATCCTCGGCACTCACACTTATCTTGAGGCTTTTAGTAGTTTCCATTTACTTGTCTATGAACTGTATAGGCAACCAAGTAGTCCTTTACCGCGGACGCGGCTATTCGAATAGATCATGTTAACCCTGCAGGGGTGTACTTCTTCATACATGTTTCCACCACTTAGCGTCTGCACACGACATGTGCTCGGCAGACTTCAAGCGAAAGCCGACGTGGGTGTAGACCACGACCTACCTAAACACTTAAGCCTCTAGTCCAGGTTTATCGCCTATCCAGGTTCCATCCGCAGGGAGTCCGGCCGAGGTTTCCCATACGGCCCCGAACGATGTGAACAGGGTTCCCGAGATACCTAACGGGTATTCGGTACACCGGCCACGTACCTACCGCATCACAGCCCACCCCTACGGTCAGCGCTGTCCACGGCCTCCAGTAGGCTACAAACACCAGAAACTACTTGCAACTCCTGGACAGAGAGCTAGGGTGAATAAGAAGTCGAGCGGGGTCATATTTCAGGGCCCAATGCATGGTAGTAGCTGTATCTTAAATCACACATACAGATCTCAGTGCTTAAGGTCGGCTTCAATGAAACAACCCACCATGTACTCCTACATGGCCTCTCATCGATACCTTTACCAAATCGTGTTCACCACACCACTCTCATTACCGACATAATCATTTCACTCTAGCCCATCACCCAGATGAACCAGACCTGACACGACTCTAAGCATAGCAGGCATAGCAAGGTAGGAACAACACATACATATGGCTCACTCAACTCCTACACATGCTAGTGGGTTTCATCTAGTTACTGTGGCAATGACAGGTCATGCAGAGGAAATGGGTTCAACTACCGTAGCACACAGCAGTTTGAAACGCGTTGTCTTAATGCAGTAAAAGAGAGCAGGAGCGAGAACATGGGATTGTATCGATATGATCAAATGGTTGGTTGCTTGCCTGATGGTTCGATGCACTGATACGGTTCTTCGTTAGGGTAATCACGGTACTCCTCGGAGGCAGAACCTGTCGCAAAGGACACCGATACACAACCATCACCAAACAATGTGCAACAATATGATGCATGCATGAAACATGGCAATATGAGTGTGTTGGGCTAATGCAACTAAAACCAGAAGGGTTTGAACAAATTTGAATCAAAGATTCAAATTTCAAACTCAAACATGGCCTTTTAAAGTGCTTTTCCTTATTCTGCTTAAAACATCAATTTAACTTGTTTGATCATGCATGAAAATAGTACAGATGGATAGATTGGATTTTTCTGATCATTTTTCATATATAATTTGTCCAATTTGGAGTTACAGAATAAAAGTTATGAATTTTTGAAGTTTAAATAATATTCTGGAATTTCCTGATTTAAATTAAATCCAGAAATATAATATTGCGCCAGCATGACGTCAGCATGACGTCAGTGGTCAACTGCGGCTGGCTGGGGTCAAACCTGACGTGTGGGGTCCACACGTCAGTGACAGGGGGGTTTAACAGGGTTAAATTAATCCTAATTAGGGATTAGTGGCGCTGGGGCCCACTGGTCAGTGTCAGGGGGGTAGTTAGTTAACTAATTGGTTAGTGCTAATCCTAATTAGCTACAGGGCTGGGCCCACCTGTCAGGGACACAGGGGGGTCCTGCCGTGGTCAAGGTGGGTCAAACCCACCGGCGACATGACGCCGGCGAGGCCCGAGACGGCGGCGCGATGCGGAAACGCGCTACAGGGCACGGGCGAGGCCGTGCTTGGGCTCGTTGGAGAGCCCTTGCTCCCGCGCGTCGAACGGTGGTGGTGGCCGTGCCTGGGGTGGCCTGTACCGACGACGGCGAGCTCGTGAGCGGCGGCCGGAGTTCGGGTGCGGTCGGAATCGGCGTTGCAAGGCGTTAGGGGAGGTGTTGGTGTGTGCTACGGGCTCCTGGTGAAGTGTGGAGCACGATGGTGTGCTCGGCTTCGAGCTATAATGGCTCCAGCCACGGCGGCGACGAGGCACGGCGGCGGCGAGCTTCGGAGCTCAAGGGAGCGGCAGCTACAGGATGCTAGGGACGACGGGGCAAGGGGGAATCGGGTCAGTGGCTCACCGCGGAGCTGCAGGGATGGTTAGCGGGCTCGGGGACGTCCGGTAGCTCTCGATTCGACGGCGACGATCTCCGGTGGCCGAGGAGGGGAACGGCGACGTGGGCGGCGATGCAGGGCTTCCGGAGGGCTGTGGGTCGGTGGAGAGGGAAGAAGGGGTCGAGGCGGAGCCTCTGGGCTAGTCGGGGGAGCGAGGGAGGCCCGGTGGCCGTGGTTATGGCGAGCGGCGGCGATGGTGGTGTTCGGCCGTGAGAGAGAGAGCGAGGGAGAGGAGGGAAGAACTGAGGGAGAGTGAGAGAGAGCAGGGGGAGGGGCGTGGCGTCGTCCGGGGCATCGAGCGAGGAGGGGAGGGCAGGCAGGCAGGCGAGCAGGTGGCGTGGCGCGGTGGCGCGCGCGCGCGCCGGCCACACTCCCCTCCCTCTGTCGAGGACGAAGACGACAGAGGAGGGAGGCGGGCTGGGCCGCCTGCTGGCTGGGCCGGCCAGCTGGCTGGGCTGCACAGGGAGGAGCCCAGGTAAGCTCCTCCTTTTATTTATTTTCTTTTTCTAATTTCTGACATTTGTTTTGATTTAAATAATATATTAAATCATTTATTTACCTTATGCCAATTTTTGCAGGAGCTAGATATATTATTCCAGAGCTCCTTTATAAATGGCATAATATTTGGACATATATTAATATATATAAATAATATATCTCCAATGCAAATATTTATGCATTAATTCCAAATGCCCAAAATAAATACCTATGAGCTCTTAAAAATATTGGTTTGATTTTTATCTCTGTCCAATATTTTTAGAGAGCAACATGAGCATTTTCTTGGACCCTTTTGGAGAAATTTTTATTTGGATCATTTTCAAAAATGATTCTGAGGGTTTCACAGATCCCCATTTCAAGTTTCTGATGAAAGAGTAAACATGATGCAACACTCTAATGCATGATTAGCTAGGGTGTGACACGGGGGAACAAAAGAAATTTCCACCCGAAGTCAAAACAGTAAACGTGTTACACGTGATCAAGGGAAAAAGCAATGCGGCACTCCTAGAAAAATATACCCAAGTGCCTATCACCGCGAAGTCCTGCCACCGGTCATCTCAACCGATCACTTTCGACCATCGCAATTACTCAACAAGTATCCGACACGCAGGATGGGCTGCCCTGGTGTTAGACCCAGTAATTGGCGGATATCACTTCACACGAGTCTTGATGGACGGCGGCAGCAGCCTAAACCTAATATATGAGGATACAATCCGTGGGATGGGGTTAGACCCAACACAAATTCGCCATAGCAACACTACCTTTAAAGGAGTAACGCCATGCCCAGGGGCTCGTTGCACGGGTTCCCTCCTACTACAAGTTATATTCGGCTCCCCCGATAACTTCCATCGTGAGCATTTAACTTTCCACATCGCTCCGTTTCAAAGTGGCTATCAAGCACTGCTCGGACGCAAAGCTTTCGCTCGCTTTAATGCAATACCACACTACGCCTCCCTCACACTCAAGATGCCCGGTCCACGAGGCATCATTTCAGTGCACGGAAATATCAAGCGATCTCTGCGCGCCGAAGAGAGTGAGGTTGCCTTGGCAGCCGCACACTAAAGGCGCCCGGACCAGCGAAAGCATCCAATAGGTCGTCAAGACCTCAGACACAACTAATCAAGTCCGGCGCCACTACTTATACTGAATAAACGGTCACACCCCTATTTTTCAATACAAGGGGCTCCACGCACGCAGACAAGTGGCAATTTCTTCTCATCTTGAATTACACATGGTTTCTTTAGAAAACTATCTTTTTGCACGACAACCTTTTCACCCAAATTCCTCTCTTTTAGAGACGATCATCGTGCTACACCCGTCCAGGATACGGCACAACAGAGACACAGGCGCAGACGTGCAGCAGGGACCCGCCCCAAGGATTCTTTTTAGATTAAGACCCTGCGTAAACCTTTTTTACTGTCTCTTGTTGATACATATGCACCATTGAGAAGGATGCTGACGTCTTGGAATGTGGCCACGCCAGAACAATGCACGTACCTGGACACAAGGGGCTTCTTACAAAGGCCATTCTTTAGGCCCAATTTATACCACAAAGACCGAATACCTTAGGGAGTGTTCGGCGGCGCGAGTTTGGCCCTATATGCATCAGCTCCGAATCATTGTCTTTGGTCAAATGTTGGGTTTGCCCGGCTCCTGTGTTTTGGTGCCTTACGTTCCACTTTACCGGCTAAGGTAGCACCAGGAGAACTTCTGCGATTGTGCCCAGGTTCATCCAGACGAGCACCTCAGTAGAGAAAGCCAAAAACTGACTGTCATGATATAGCGTGAGACTGGTCAACCACTCGATGACCTATGGGAATGTTAGAATTCCTCCGCCTTAACAAAGGGCCGTTTCCCGGCCAGGCATGTACGCACCCCGGGATCGGGAGAGTGTGGAGCCACTAGGGGCTATCTAGTAGCCCCACTGTCAAACTCCTATGGCTAAGTGAAAGTGTTAAAGCATTATAGTCCGGTTGCCTCGCTCGCTCCGCTATCACCTCCTTTATAGGAACAAGACGTTGGGTTAAGTGTGAACGCATGTCTTTGCGAGCACCTCCGCATTATATGCGTGGGGGTTGAAGCCGACGACTGCAATCTTTCATGTTATACACATGTATACATAAACGGCCGCCCAGGAGGCATCATATTACTTTCAGGCAAAAGTATAAAAGTAGCCTTATGAAAATTTATAAAAGCATTTCGCTTACAATGAGATTACATATCACTCAAACATAATATTTTTTGAGCACTGGGTCTCTATCAAACGAGCACCCTCAAGAACTTCCTCAAAGTAGTTCTCAGCAGCCCTTCGACCTATGGCCGAATCCTGCACTGCAACAGTGGTAGCATCCATCTCTGCCCAGTATGCTTTAACACGGGCAAAGGCCATTTGTGCGCCTTCTATGCACGCCGACCTCTTCATCGCATTTATGCGCGGCACCACGTCAAGGAACTGCTGCACCAAGCTGAAATAGCTGTTCAGTGTGGACCTTTCCGGCCATAGCTGATCCACAACAGACCTCATGGAGAGTCCGGACAACCTATTTAGTTCTGCCCATTCGGCTAATTGGTCAGTCAATGAAAGCGGACGCTCGGGAGAATGGAATTGTTTCCAAAATAGCTGGTCTAATTCATGGTTCGTCTGACTCTGGAAGTACTTGGCCGCATCGGCAGCGCTCGCCGCCAAATCCATATACACATCCTCCGAACTCCACAACCGATCCAGAGGGGCATACCATGGATCTCCGAACTTCCTCTGCAACATAAAGGATTTCCTAGCTACAATATCCCCGGCTTCCCGCAACTCCTCCTTCTTTGCCCTCATAGCAGAGCGGAGGTCTTTTCCCGTTGCAGTAGCCTTCTCAAGGTCTGATGCCTTCGCCTGGTTTTCCTTTTCAAGAACCCGGCAACGTTCGACGGCGGCTTTTAATTCTATGGCCATATTGGCCATCTTATCTCGGCTCTCGCCATGCGCGACATTCTCGGCTCACAACTCTTCGGCCGCCTTCAAAGCAGCCGCATTACCCAATTTTGCTTGTTCCTTGGCTCGGGAAAGTTCCGCCCGCAAGGCTTCAACAGTGGCAGCTCCATCTGCAGTCATAACATGTTAAATATACTGGCTTCATGCTGCTCTTACTATGCGGCGTTTACTAGATAATAACAGTTACCTGTGCCTCGTCAAGCCTTTTGTTAACAAGCTCGATGTCGGCGTCTGCTGCATCCAACTGCCGTCTTAAATGGGCAAACTTGCTAGTACGGCTAGCCACCGGAGCTTCCATCACCTGCTCATAGAGGCAGTATGGTTACTACCTGGGATTATGATCCTCTGATCGTCGTCGTTCCCGACAACAACCAGAGTCTCAGGGGCTACTATCTACACAGGGCACACTTAGCATGTGCAGGATTATCATACATTATTTTACGTACCTCAAAACCTGTCAGTAGACTCATAAAAGCTTTATGCAATCCGCTTTCGGCGGACGAGATTCTCTCCATCACCGTATTCATCAGCACACGGTGTTCATCTGAGATGGCCGCTCGCCCCACCAACTCCCTCAGAACATCCGACTGCACACTAGACGGTGCCGGACTCTTTTGTCTGCTCTCTTCGGGAGCCGGACACTGGGAGCTTCGGGGGTCGATGGGATTATCTTCTGGCCTCGCCGGACTCGGAGAGGCCCTCCGCGATGTCACTTCAGGGTCGCCCGCTTCCGGAGCGGAGGAGTCCGAAGGAGGCGTTTCGCTCTCCATCATCTCTGGAAGAAGATCCCCTGAAGACGAGCTCATTTCAGAGGGGCTAAGGACTGAACTGCAAAGATATATGCTGTGGTTATTTTCTCAGAAGAAAAGATGGCATATTTGTACTATTAAGGTATTTTGGGTCACTTATGACTCGTGGGAGAATTGATCCCCCCGCGGACTTTGTGCGGTAACCGCACCCCCCGGGGTAGGACCCTCTGTGGGAGACTTCTTCTCCCGTTTGGAAGCTTCGGCTTCCGAATCCCCGGATGCAATCCTTTTCCTCTTCTGGTCGTCTTCCTTCATGGAGACGCTCGCTCCCTCGGATAGAGTGGGCAGCATTGGGGGCCCGCGACCGCCTGCATTTTCCTTCAAGGGCTCCGGGCAAGGTGCAGTCTGGAGCATCTTTTCCAATACCGGATTTTCCAAACCCTCAGGGAGGGGGCCGAGCACCGAATCAACTTCGCCTTTGTTAGCCAGTCCTGGTCAAAAAGCGAACTCTCAAAAATAACTTCGTATCAAAGGAGAGGTAGTATGTTCGGTCGGAAGGTGCCTTACCTGTTCGGCGGCGCGGTTACTACTCAGGCCCACGTCCTCGGTGATTTCCAGACACTCCACTTGAGGTCCGAAGAACGACTTGTACATCTCCTCGTGCGTCAGGCCGAGGAAATTTTGAATGGCGCGCGGTCCCTCGGGATTGAACTCCCACAAGCGAAGGGGCCGGCGTTTGCAAGGCTGGACTTGACGAACCAGCATAACTTGTGTTACCACAACCAAACTGAAATCTCCATTGAAGAGATCTTGAATGCGGCTTTGCAGTATAGGCACATCCTTGGCTGGACCCCAGCTCAATCCTCTGCTAATCCATGACATCAGTTGTGGTGGAGGGCACGGGCGGAAAACAGGGGCCGCCGGCCACTTGGCACTTCTAGGAGCCGTGATGTAGAACCACTCCTGTTGCCACAATTCAGACACCTCCGGAATGGAACCTTTGGGCCATGAAGCTCCTGTCATCTTGCGTATTGAGGCAACTCCACACGCTGCATGTTGCCCCTCGATCATCTTCGGCTTTACTTCAAAAGTCTTGAGCCATAGGCCAAAGTGAGGGGTAACCCGGAGGAAGGCCTCGCACACAACAATAAATGTCGTGATATGAAGAAAGGAGTCCGGAGCTAGATCATGGAAATCTAGCCTGTAGTAAAACATCAAGCCCCTGACAAAAGGATCCAAAGCAAGGCCTAGACCTCAGAGGAAGTGGGAGACGAACACGACGCTCTCGTTGGGTTCGGGGGAGGGGACGGCCTGCTCCCGGGGAGGCAGCCGATGAATAATCTCGGCGGTCAGATATCTGGCCTCCCTCAACTTTTTGATGTCTTCTTCCGTGATGGAGGAAGGCACCCATCGGCCTTGAAGGCTAGATCCGGACATGACTGAAGGTTCGGAGCACCTGACCTGAAGTTTGGGCGTTTGAGCTTCAGGTGGGGGAAGGATTCGATTGAGCACGGGAGGGAAAAATAAAAGCCTCGTCCCTTTATAAAGAGGGTGAATATCAAGCGTCCTCTCCGTGTCCGTTTGGACTTGCCTATAATCTAGGAGTCCTAGAAGCGGTTGGGTTACCCACGCCCGTATTGATGAGAATCCCGGAATAAGGGGACACGATCTCTTCTTTAACAAGATGTGCCAAGGAAACCGCCTCGCATGACGCACTGAGGCGGGGTACTAAAACGACTCGAATAAAGGCTTGGCCATGGTGTGTCACACTACGGAATACGTCAGCATATTATATTTGTGTAAATATTATTCTCTCTATGGCAATATGTGGAAAACTTATTTTGCAGATCCGGACACTAAGTACTTGGAGGAGGAAACCGCCTTGCAATGTCGAAGACAATCTGCGCGCCGGACTCGTCGTCATTGAAGCCTGGTTCAGGGGCTACTGAGGGAGTCCTGGATTAGGGGGTGTTCGGATAGCCGGACTATACCTTCAGCCGGACTCCTGGACTATGAAGATACAAGATTGAAGACTTTGTCCCGTGTCCGGAAGGGACTTTCCTTGGCGTGGAAGGCAAGCTTGGCGATACGGATATTCAGATCTCCTACCATTGTAACCGACTTTGTGTAACCCTAACCCTCTTCAGTGTCTATATAAACCGGAGGGTTTTAGTCCGTAGGACAACATACACATCAACAATCATACCATAGGCTAGCTTCTAGGGTTTAGCCTCTCTGATCTCGTGGTAGATCTACTCTTGTACTACCCATATCATCAATATTAATCAAGCAGGACGTAGGGTTTTACCTCCATCGAGAGGGCCCGAAACTGGGTAAAACTTCGTGTCCCTTGCCTCCTGTTACCATCCGGCCTAGACACACAGTACGGGACCCCCTACCCGAGATCCGCCGGTTTTGACACCGACATTGACCTTAATTAAAACACATCAACCGCGTGTGTTACCGTGATGGTCTCTTCTCGGCGGGGTCCGGGAAGTGAACACGGTGTTGGAGTTATGCTTGACGTAGGTTGTTCTAGGATTACTTCTTGATCATAGTTGTTCGACCGTGCTTTTGCCTTCTCTTCTCGCTCTCATTTGCGTATGTTAGCCAGCATATATGCTAGTCGCTTGCTGCAGTTCCACCTCATACCTTTTACCCTTGCTATAAGCTTAAATAGTCTTGATCGCGAGGGTGTGAGATTGTTGAGTACCCGTGACTCATAGATACTTCCAAAACCAGTTTGTAGGTGCCGATGAAATCGTGCAGATGGCGCAACCAAGCTCAAGGACGAGCTCGATGAAGATCTTGTCCTTTGTGTTGCTTCGTTCTAGTTGATCAATAGTGGAGCCCAGTTGGGGTCGATTGGGGATATGTGTAGCATTTGGGGTAGTCTTCTTTTATTTTGGTTCCGTAGTCGGACCTTGTGTGTATCTGGATGATGTAATGCTTTATTCATGTATTGTGTGAAGTGGCGATTGTAAGCCAACTATGTATCTCTTTCCCTTATGTATTACATGGGTTGTGTGAAGATTACCTCACTTGCGACATTGCTTTCAATGCGGTTATGCCTCTAAGTCGTGCTTCGACACGTGGGAGATATAGCCGCATCGAGGGCGTTATAATGCACTAGTATCAAAAAGAACGATTACAGTAAATGACTTAATCATAAACTTACCTATTACTGCATCCGGTTGCGCTTCAACCTCCTCCACGTTCACGTGATTCACTTGTCCCCTATTGAAACTTGAAAGGGTTGGGCTTCTTCCTAGAGCTTCCATTGCCATTGCCATTCTTTGCTTCAGAACATTTCATGGCATAATGTCCATTCTTCCCGCACTTGAAGCAAGTAATGTGACTTAGATCCTTCTTGGCGGGCTTTGCCGGGTTGGTACGGTTTTGGCCGTTACCTCCTCCATTACCATTCCCATTCCTGGGGCCACTATGGTTGTGCGGAATCCCTCCATTGTGGTTGTGACCTCCATGGTTATGCAGAAGAGGTCCTCCCAAGTTCGGGGTAAAATGGTGTCTCTGCTGAGATCCAAAACTGTATTTCCCTTGTCCATACTTCCTCTTGCGGTTATCAATCTGTTGCTGCTTCCCTTAAATCATGAGAGCTCTATCTACCAACTCCTGGTAGTTGGTGAAAGTTGCTACCATCAACTGCATGCTCAGCTCACCATTCAGTCCTTCCAGAAACTTCTCCTGCTTAGCTGCATCTGTGGCAACGTCATCTGGGGCATAACGTGCTAGCTTACTAAAGTCATCCACATACTAATCAACGGTGCATCCTTCTTGGCGTAAGTTGCGAAACTCGTGCTTCTTCATGGCCATAGCTCCTGCTGATACATGGGCGGTACAGAATGCTTGCTGAAACTGCTCCCAAGTGACATTGGCTATAGGAAAAGTGGCTGTGTAATTCTCCCACCATGAGGTTGCTGGTCCATCCAATTGGTGCGCGGCAAAACGCACCTTCTCAGCATATGTGCATCCTGCATTGGTCAACTCCCTTCCAATCTGAAATAATCGTGGAAAAACCCTAGAAAAAGAAGAACTGACGAACAGACTAACGAACGAACGTTCGTTGTCTGTGGCTAATGGCTGAAAACCGTTCGTTAAAATGAACGTACAAATGTGCGTTCGCTAAATAAGCTAAACCAAAAAAACTGAACCGATCTAGATCTAGGGTTTCAAAAAAACCGATCGGTTTTCCGAAGAAAACCGGCGGCTACCTTGGCGTTCGTGACGACTGCGGCGGTGGGAACTCCGCCGGGCGGCAGGGCGGCGACACGGCTTAGCGGCGGGCTCCGATAGCGAGCAGCGGCAGCGGCAGCAGCTGGCGGCGGCGTCGGGCTAGGGTTTCGGGCGAGGCTCTAGCGGCTCGGGCCTCCGCGGCTTTAAAGGACGGCCGGGCTAGTGTCCCAGGCGGACATGGCCCGGTTAGGTCGGTTGACTTTTTTTAATAATTCCGCTCAGAAAAACAAAGAAAAGAAATACTAAACAGACTCCAAAAATCCTAAAATAAATTTTCCCCGTCCTCTAAAAATCTAACGGACAAGGTGAGCATTTATTTGGGCCTCTAATGCAATTTTCAAAAATGTAATTTTTTCCTAATTCAAATAAAATAGCGAAAAAACTCCGAATAAAATCTTATTTGATTTTAATATTAAATCTCCAATATTTATTTATTTTGGGGAAGTCATTTTATCCCCACTCTTTTATTTTCATAAAATAAATATTCGAAGACAAAATAATTAAAATCAAACGATCCTCTTTTCAAAATTTGAGAAAACTCAAATATGAAAATAACAAAATCCCCAACTCTCTCCGTGGGTCCTTGAGTTGCGTAGAATTTCTAGGATCGAACCAAAATGCAATAAAATATGACTTAGATCCTTCTTGGCGGGCTTTGCCGGGTTTGTACGGTTTTGGCCGTTACCTCCTCCATTACCATTCCCATTCCTGGGGCCACTATGGTTGTGCGGAATCCCTCCATTGTGGTTGTGACCTCCATGGTTATGTTGAAGAGGTCCTCCCGAGTTCGGGGTAAAATGGTGTCTCTGCTAAGCTCCAGAATTGTATTTCCCTTGTCCATACTTCCTCTTGTGGTTGTCAATCTGCTGCTGCTTCCCTTCAATCATGAGAGCTCTATCTACCAACTCCTGGTAGTTGGTGAAAGTTGCTACCATCAACTGCATGCTCAGCTCACCATTCAGTCCTTCCAGAAACTTCTCCTGCTTCGCGGCATCTGTAGCAACGTCATCTGGGGCATAACATGCTAGCTTACTAAAGTCATCCACATACTGACCAACGGTGTGTCCTCCTTGGCGTAAGTTGCGAAACTCGCACTTCTTCATGGCTCCTGCTGATACATGGGCAGTACAGAATGCTTGCTGAAACTGCTCCCAAGTGACATTGGCTATAGGAAAAGTGGATGTGTAACTCTCCCACCATGAGGCTGCTGGTCCATCCAATTGGTGTGCGGCAAAACGCACCTTCTCAGCATATGTGCATCCTGCAGTGGTCAACTCCCTTCCAATCTTGCGTAGCCAATCATCTGCAACTATCGGCTCAGTGCTACTCGAGAACACCGACGGCTGCAACCTCAGAAAACAAACTAAGTTGTCAACTGGAGGAGGTGGTGGTGGGTTGTTGTTGTTGTTGTTGTTGCCTTGGTTCTTAGCTAACAACTGCATCATGGCATTCTGCTTCTGGATCAACTAAGTGAGCTCCGGTGGGAAAGTAAATCCGTGGTCACGTCTCGGAGGCATCAGAGGGTTCAGAGGGAAGAGAATAGAATAGAATGAGGTCTACTGAGAAAGCACTACCCATATGCTCATGAGACAAAGAAAACCATATCACTTCAATCAATTCAAACAAGGGCATACCATCGGTGTAACTATCGTTACAAAAGTGCTCGGTCTAATCTATATACATGGGGGAATACTACTACTGATATGGTGGTCGGCTAGAAAAATTGATCGGTGGAAGACTCCATAATATCTACTCCAGCTTCATCAACAAAGTCATCGTCGCTATCGTCGGGGTCCGAGTCGGTGTCGTCAATGATGATGTAGTTCTCCGGGCAAGTGGAATCGTCGTCTTCTCCTCCTGGCGCGGGGTCTCCCATGAATACTCCTAGCTTCCTTGTCAGATTGTCATTCATCTCCACTAGTATCGTCATTTCCTCCTCGTATCCATCACATGTAGACTTGAGTTCTTCCTCCAGCTCCGTGATCCTGGTTATTGCCTTCTTCAGATCTATCATGCCTGCGCACATCTGGTTCTCCTGGCCACGAATGTGCTAGTTTAACTCTTGGATGAAAGCGGCAATAGATCTATCCTTCCTAGTGTTGATCATCTCCCATTGCTCATCTCGGCGCCCACAAATCTGGTAGATAGTATCCTTGAGATCCTTGTGGTAAACTTCTCCAATGCATCCCATGGTGATGTGGGCTGCCATGCTCTTGCCTAGACTCCAGGTTGGTGCATCAAAGGAGAACTCTATGGGCTCAGTGACTGGCACGAACGTCCTTCCTAGAACTTGAACTCGAATCATCCAGCGCTCCTCTTCTGGTAAAGTGGCGTTGTAGGTCCTGGTGAAGCTTGGTATTCCGTTGTTCAGGTACCTAGTAACTTCTTTCAAGTGTCCTCCAAAAGGCGTATCTTCATCCGGTTGAGTGAACTTGTTCCTTCCATCCACCATCCTAAAGAGTAGAAAAGGGAGAGGAGTCAGAAATAAGAAGAGAGTAGTGATCTAGGGTTTTAGCTTAGTGGTCGTGTCCTATAGTCAGCGTGTGCTCTGATACCATCTTGTAGCGACCAGACCTCAAATAGTCTGATCTCTGTGCATCAGTGTCATCCCTGGATCGGTAATGCTGACACACAATACTCGAGGATTTATAACAGAGTAGCAATCACACACTTATTACATCGAATGTCTCAAAAGAGAACTTATTACAATAAATATGGCTTAATGCCATATAATACGATAACAACAGAAGGCTTGGAAGATAAAGTGAGTCCATCAACTCTAACGACATCACTGAGTGAAAGACAACGACCTATGGCTCCTTACTCGTCGTGTGAAAAGTCTGCAACACGAATTTTGCAGCCTGAAATGGGTCAGCACATGGAATATGTTGGCAAGGTAACACAAGAGTAATGAACATGATAAATGCTATCACTACATGCATATTTGGCTGGTGGTAAGCTCTAGGGTTACAGTTTTTCAAAAAGCCAATTTTTCCTACAACAAAGGAATAAATTTTATTTAACTATCATGGTAGTTGTTAAACATTGAGAAGGTTCCTCCAACTCAATCCCAGTTAAACATCATCATTAAACCCAATCAAATTATATTAAGAGTGATGAGATCAACATGATAATCGAGGAACCAGATACTCAAGATATCCATAACCGAGGAGACGGCTAACCATGATTAGTTTATACACTCTGCAGAGGTTTGCGCACGTTTCCCCACAAGACTCGAATACATCCATGGTCGGAGATTCGAGACACAGTCTTTCTGAAGCATTAACACTCTACTCTGGATAGACAGTACCACCTACAACCCACTACATCTGCTAGTCTACCTCTTCGAGAGCTTCATGCAACTTACTCAATTATGCCAGAGCCCATATTGGCTTGTGGCTGCACACAGAAGTTTCTAGCATGAATAATCTTATGATCCCTTTGAGCTTGGGTGGCAGGCCATATGATGATCGCACTGGTCCTCCGGGATATCCTAGGACAACGCTGGATTCTCTAGGTGCCCACAAGCAATCCACCCAGATGTGTATTTAAGTTGCCACCATAAGTTGAACCATTAATTAATAACTCACATATGTCATGAATACACTCAAACCCAATCCACGTCTACGAGCATAGCGTAGCAATATAAGCAACGAAGAAGTAACTCCCAGGGGTTTGATAAATAAACAGGTGAATAGGTACTACCTCATCTACTTCCCAAAACCCAAAATTTATTCAGATCCTAAACCATGAAATTGTTTGAGGATTGATCTAATGCAGTAAAACTGGGTAGTAAAAAGGGTATGATCAAAGTGTTACTTGCCTTGGTGATGATCTGTGGAACCTAGAGACTCGTAGTAGCATGCTTCGCACTCCGGGTACTCTATCACAAACAAACAAGCATACAATAAGAACTCAACTAGAAGCACGGGTAAAACTCAAATATGAAATCTAACCAGAAAGTTCAACTTAAGAACTCTGGTTTGCAAAAAGAATCAAACCAAACGAGGCAACGAAACTCAAACTGCGAAAGAAACAAGATCCTTTTACTAATCTGGACTTAAGTCAAATTTTACAGTAGCAAAAACTTGTTCAAGTTGGTTAAACAGAAAGAGGGCTTCGAAACGAAGATCTAGGCGCTTGAATCGCCTGATTCCGGTAAATGAGCGAAAAGTTATACCAAAATGAAGATTAGGGCAGGAATTGTGATCGAAAATAATCGCGGAAAAACCCTGCAAAAAGGAAAACTGACGAATAGACTAACGAACGAACGTTCATTGTCTGTGGCTAATGGGTGAAAACCATTCGTTAAAATGAATGTACGAATGGGCGTTCGCTAAATAAGCTAAACCAAAAAAACTGAACCGATCTAGATCTAGGGTTTCGAAAAAAACGGATCGGTTTTCTGAAGAAAACCGGCGGCTACCTCGGTGTTCATGATGACGGCGGTGGCGGGAACTCCAGCGGGCGGCAGGGCGGCGACGCAGCTCTGCGGCGGGCTCCGGCGGCGAGCAGCGCCGGCGGTGGCGGCGCGTGGCAGGGATTGAGCAAAATGCAATAAAATATGATATGCAATGGTGATCTAATGTATAAGATTCCAAATTCAAAATTTGGGATGTTATAGGGATTGAGAAAGATCCCTCAAGTAAGTTGTCATCGGTGCAAAAAGGCAATAAAAATTGCTTCTAAAAGTGTGAGATCATTTAGTGTAAGAGAAAATTGAGCATTGCATGAACTTGTGATGGTGAAGAATAAAAGCGACAAACTGCATAATAAAGGTCACTATCACAAGGGGCAATGCAACGTGACGTTATTTTGCACTAAGGGGTTGAGCATACAAACAAATAAGCGCATGGCAACCTCTGCTTCCCTCTGCGAATGGCCTATCTTTTACTTTTATGTATTTACTTTTATGCAAAGAGTCAAAGTTTTCCCTCTATTCCTTTTTATTTTTCTCCTTTGGCAAGCATCATGTGGTGAGGAAAGATCTAGGCACATATGTCCAGTTGAATATAGCTAGCATGAGTTATTATTGTTGACATCACCCTTGAGGTGAATACGTTGGGACGCGAAACTACACGCCCTTATATTTCTATGTGTCTGGTTGAAACATTTTGATCATGTGTACGCGGTGAGTGTTAGCAATCATGGAAGACTATATGATGGTTGAGTATGTGGACTTGCCTAAAGGCTCTGACACGTGACCCTTCCTGAAAAGATGATGAATTGTAGTTGCAAAGCTGACTGAGAACATAGTTTGTTGGTTTCTCATAAAGTTTTTGCTTTATAATTCAATAGTGTGATGAATTATCACTTATTCATGAGAAGTCTCTGATAAGAGTTCTACGATAAGAGTCTTATGTTTAAGTTTGTTGCTGCTATAATAATGAACATGATGCTTCTATGTCCGTAATTTGTTTTTATCGACACCTCTCTCTCTAAGCATGTGGACATGTTTCTCGCTTTTGGTTTTCTCTTGAGGACAAGTGAGGTCTAAGCTTGGGGGAGTTGATACGTCAATTTTGCATCATGTTTTCTTACTGTTATTTATGACGTTTTTATCCATAATAATGCTTTTTGGAGTAATTCTAATGCCTTTTCTCTCATAATATGCAAGGTATACACAAAGAGGGAGAATTCTGGCAGCTGGAAATCTGTACCTGGAAAAGCTACATCAGGCTACCCATTCTACACAACTCCAAACAAGCAGAAACTGCACGGAGAATTTTTATGGAATATATGAAGAATATTGGAGCAAATAAGTACCAGAGGGGGCCCACCAGGTGGGCACAACACACCTGGGCGTGCCAGGGAGCCCGGGCGCGCCCTGGTGGGTTGTGCTCACCCAGGCCCACCTCAGGTGCCTCTGGTATATAAGTCATTTTGACCTAGAAAAAATAAGGAGAGGACTTTCGGGATGTAGCGCCACCGTCTCGAGGTGGAACTTGGGCAGGAGCACTTTTGCCCTCCCGCGGAGCGATTCCGCCGGGAAATCATTGTCATCATCATCACCAACAACTCTCTCATCTTGGGGAGGGCAATCTCCATCAACATCTTCAATAGCACAATCTCCTCTCAAACCCTAGTTCATCTCTTGTGTTCATTCTTGTTACCGGAACTATAGATTGGTGCTTGTGGGTGACTAGTAGTGTTGATTACATCTTGTAGTTGAGTACTATTGGTTTATTTGGTGGAACATTATATGTTCATATCCAATATGCTATTTAATACCCCTCTGATCTTGAGCATGATTATCATTTGTGAGTAGTTACTTTTGTTCTTGAGGTCACGGGAGAAATCCTGTTACAAGTAATCATGTGAACTTGATATGTGTTCGATATTTTGATAGTATGTATGTTGTGATTCCCTTAGTGGTGTCATGTGAACGTCGACTACATGACACTTCACCATATTTGGGCCTAAGGGAATGCATTGTGGAGTACCAATTAGATGATGGGTTGCGAGACTGACAGAAGCTTAAACCCCAGTTTATGCGCTATTCCGTGAGGGACCGATTGGATCCAAAAGTTTAATGCTATGGCTAGAATTTATTCTTAATACTTTTCTCGTAGTTGCAGATGCTTGCAGGAGGGTTAAGCATAAGTAGGAGGTTTGTTCAAGTAAGAACAGCACCTAAGCACCGGTCCACCCACATAGCAAATTATCAAAGTAGCAAACACAAATCAAGCCAAAATGGTGAAAGTGACTAGATGAAAATCCCGTGTACCCTCAATAACGGTTTGCTTATCATAAGAAACCGTTTTGGCATGTCCTTTGCCTCAAAAGGATTGGGCTACCTTGCTGCACTTTTGCTACTATTATCGTTACTTGCTCGTTACAAATTATCTTGCTATAAAACTACTCTGTTACTTACAATTTCAGCACTTGCAGACATTACCTTGCTAGAAACCAATTGTCATTTCCTTCTGCTCCTCTTACTTATCGAAAAGAGATACAATTGATCCCCTATACTTGTGGGCCATCATTGCGGTAGTCGTCTGTCGGCGGAGGGGAAGCAGATCCGAGGTGGCGAAGGCCGGCGTAGCGGGAACAGCTCCGGTCCGATGGCGAAGTTGGAGCGGTAGCGGTGAGGCGCATGACGGCGTGGTTGAACTGGCTCGGGTACGGAGCACGTCAGCATCCTGGAGGCAGCTCGGCCTCAGCTTCAATTACTAGCCGTGGAGGGCATCGCGGTTGCGGTGGATGATGCCGTCAGGGTATCGGCTCCGGCGTGATGGAGGAGGGCGGCAGTTGATGGGTGTGATGGGGTGGCGGACGGAGGACGCCGGAGTTTCGCGGCTAGTTGAGAGGTAGTTTTGGTGCCCACAGAGTACGAATGGGGAATCGGATGGGTGGGGGGGTGGGGGGGGGCTAAGGGAGAACCATGTTTTGGTCTGGGATGCGCTTGTTTTCGGGTTTTTTAACAGATGGGACACGCTTGTTTGAAATTTGGGGAAAGTACAAACTTTGCCCCCTCTTAAATTTCGGACCTACTTATGGTCGGGGGTAGGATGGTAAACCCAGGTGCCCCAAATAGTGGGCGGGAGCGATTTCGGCCGCGTGCATGTGTGCTTAGGCGGCCATTGTGTATGTATGTTTTTCGGAGGCGGTTGCATGCCGTCGAGGTGAAGCTACAAACCTACCCCAGTTTAGACCTTTGGACGTCGGGCCGGTAGGCTTCACGGGTTGGAGTTATAAAAGTAATTTCCTTCTACCAAACATTGGTGTCACGTGGTTTCGTGTGAGTAGAGGCTCTTTTAGCGCTTTGTTTGAAATTTTGTTTATAGAAGCATTCACGTTTAGAATACTCTTGAACTTTGAGGATTGACCTAAATAGACAACGTTAAATTTGACCTTGTATGTTTGAAAACCTCATTAAATTATGCACTTATTTTTTAAATTTTGACACTTGAAAATCCTATAACTACGATTATTTTGGAATAGAGGTGGTAAATTTGAATCTATTTTGTACACGACTATATATGCTAATACAAAAGCAGAACAAAGATTGGCGCCCCCATAATTTATGCATGATTTACAAATGCCATGATATCGAATTCAAATAATTGAATGGACTTCATGTTGAATTCGAATTTTTTAAACCACCTTAAGTTGTATTCAAATGTATGCTAGTTCATAGCTAGCTATTTATAATGTTCATTATGTAACTTTTGTATGTATAATGTGCTTTACACACATAACATGAACTATATATACTCACGTTTATATTCGATTCCTAAAGCGATGCATTGTCTGGAGTTCAAAATACAAACTCTGTGGATCAATTATGTCGAATAATAACATAGACATGCTCAAATTCGATAGAATATAGATGTCTGATGGATCAATGACCGTTCCTTACGCGAATTGCAAATATCATGATCCCATCCTAATATTTGGATACAATTTTATATTTTTAATCAATGTGTACATCAGTGTTTTATGTGTAGTTTCAATCTCCATCGGTGGTCTCTCACACATGCTCCGACACTCTCTCCCGAGGTGTGTTTCTCACAGACATGCTCTCGATATAACCCTCCCTCCCTCTCATAACCATTTACGACTGTTTTCACTAACGTTTATCACAAGCACTCTTCCTCTCACAAGCATACACACGCACAATCCCCATCGACCCTTTCTATATACATAGACCTGGCTACATGTCTCCCGCACGCACATTATCTTTAGGCCTATCTCTCATGCATGTCTCCACCTCTCTTCCTAATTGACGAGTATGATTCTAGAATAGCATTCTGTAGGATGCCCCGTTAAGTTAAGTTGAATGAATAATATTATCAAAGATAAGGGGATACCTTAGTCCGAGGACCTAGGGTTACAAGTCCTAGCCTGCTTTGTCAGTGGACACAGAGTCCTTCACGACTCTGCTATCTTTGTCTTGTATGACTAGTCCTCCATGGGTCTCCCTAAATGCGTCACGGGCCGACCAATGTGGCGCAGGATGGAACCGAACCAAGGGTGTAATGCCCCGAGACCAATGTGCCAGGTGTCTTCCAGTTATTCGCTGTTGTTGCCTTGTCATTGCTTGTGTGTCATGCATTGCATATCATGTCATCACGTGCATTTCATTTGCATTCGTGTTCGTCTCATGCATCCGAGCATTTTCCCCGTTGTCCGTTTTGCATTCCGGCGCTTCTATCTCCTCCGGTGGTCCTTTCTACCTTCTTCTCGTGTGTGGGGGTTAAACATTTCCGGATTGGACCGAGACTTGCCAAGCGGCCTTGGTTTACTACCGGTAGACCGCCTGTCAAGTTTTGTACCATTTGGACTTCGTTTGATGCTCCAACGGTTAACCGAGGGACCGAAAAGGCCTCGTGTGTGTTGCAGCCCAACACCCTTCCATTTTGGCCCAAAACCCACCTAAGCAACCTCCATCATCTCGGTCGTTCGATCATGATCGGGTGGCTGAAAACCGCACCTCATTTGGACTCTCCTAGCTCCCTCTACCTATATATATGTGCTCTCCTCCGAAATTCTCACGCAGACGAAACCCTAACTCCTCCCCTCGCGCCACCGGACACTTCTCCACCGCACCGGACATGTCCGCACCGCCCCGCAGCGAATCCGGGATCGCCACGTGGCCGTCGCCGTCCCGCCGCCGTCGCGGCCCGCCAAGCCCATCGTGGACCCGCGCGAGCCCGATTCCGCCCGCCGCCGCCCGAGAGTGCCACCGCCTGCGTCCGGCTCGCCGGAGTGCTCCGCCGGCCGTGCTCTGCCGCCACCCTCGCCGGTGTTGGCTGCCGCCACCACATCCCGCTGGTCGCCGGCCTCGGTTCCCGTGCGCAACGGCCGGACTGGCCAGCGCCTCGCCCTCCGTCGCGCCCCCGCGGCCTCACCTTCCTCCGCCCCGTGCCCAAGGTCACCGGCCGCCGCAGCCGCCGGCCACGACGACCCGCGCCGGTGCTGCCTCACCTCATCGCTCGCTGCCGCGCCATGGCCGCTGCCGACCCCGCAGCTCACCCCAGGCCCCGCCTCCGGCTAGATCCGGCCACAACGACCCGCGCCGGTTCTGCCTCACCGGAAAATTTTGGGAGTTTATAAGTGGGAATTCAAGTAGCTCTTAGGATAACCTTCCGTCAGATGTATGATATGAAATTGGGGTTCGACATCTAGTGGTCCGCCTATTCACGGTTGGTTTTAAAGTGGTCTCGTTGTGTATTAAAGAGTCCTTGGCTATGCCGGCTCGGGGACGCTTCGTATGTCATGTGCACTGCCTTGTACATGATGGTGCTGTACGATCGAGCCCGTGTAGGCCCCACCACGAAAACTTCGGACGAAATCTCTATCATATGTTTGTTCTGGCTTATTTTGCAAGCCAATCCTTTGTTTTGTTTTGAGTTGTGGTGTTCGAGTTGCTTCGAAGTCAAATATTGATTCCATACCTTTTCCAAGTGATGTTCTCATGTTCCTATGTGAATATCAGTCCTTCTTGATCATCGAGTTTGTCATGTTTATCCTTTTTCACCGGCGTGTTTCTCTTCAAGTGGATCCGATCACTTCAACATCAGCAAGATCAATTATCATTTCTTATCAACGTGTTTGTTTCATTCTCAACGGTGTTTCCCCACCCTCCCACCCTTTTTCTTCAAGGACTCAGATTTCTTAATCAACTATCCATTGTATCGACGGAAGTCTCTCCATTCTTATCCGGTGTTTCTCATGAAGATTCTAACGGAGTTTCGAGTTCATCATTCTTCGCTCTTTTCTTCTCCGGTGGAACCAATTCAAGCTTTCGGTGTTGATCTCATATCCCTTTTTCCTCGTTTCAAATACCTTCTCATGCGGGTGCACCTCATAATCATTCACCTCTCGTTGTTCAATTGTTCTGGAGTGGTGAAGATATCTCAGAGGGATCGTCTTGTCATTCAAGATCCGTTAATCCTATTTTGAGGATGTTTATCTCGTTCAAGCCTTTTAATTCAACCATTGCATTCTCTCTTTTAAATCGTTCTACGGTGTTTCTTTTGAGTGGGCCCTAACCCACAGGTCTTTTCCCAGGATCTTACCTGACTCTTCTTATTTTCCTGGAGCTATCCTCAAATTTCTTTTCGAAGTTTGACGTAAGAATGATTTATCATCAGTCAAATGCCTTCTCCTAGATCTTTCACAATTCTTTTCATCATTGGCTCAACCTCTCCTCTTTTAATCATCCCGGAGTGTCTCAATAATTCATGGTGGTGTCTCTCATCGTCATTCTCTGTATTTGAAGACCGAAGAAGATTTTTCTCTCAATCTTGCTCCTTTCTCTTCAAGATTCGTGATGCTAGCTTACTGCCATCCTCTCATAATTGTTTTGGTTGTGAGTATTATTTTCACCTATTCGGAGCAATTCAATAGTCTTCTCAGTTTGATTATCCGGAGTCCATCATTTCAGGTTTTTCATTCTCAGCTTCCAGTTATCATTCTCCTTACCGGTGCATCATTCAATATTTTCTAATCAGTTTGTGATCCCTTCGTTCACTTGTATCTAAATTCTCTCAAGTATCCTCGTTCATTTCATAATTCTTTCTGGTGTTCCTTTATCTTTCCTTCGGTCATTTTAATTCTACCGGTGGTTCGTGCAAGAGTTCCCGTCATTCGTTATCATATCAATTCATTCGTTGTTCCAATCCTACCGGTGGTTCGTTGAAGATGTTCTCAAGTTTTGATATATCTCTTTTAATCCTTTCTATGAGAATAAGTAGTATGCCAAATCCATTGATTGTCATCAATTTAATTGGTGAAGGATAAGCATAATGTAATTCTTATTCTTGTTTCATCCAAGTGATTAATTCCTTATTCCGGAGGTGCATCATGTCACATTCTGGGTTTGAGATGCTTTATCTTTTATTTTCCCGGAGTTCCTAGCTCACGCAATTACATCACCACGGAGATTCATTTAAATCATTGCAAGGCTACAACCTTATTCTTTTCATCCTCCATTTCAATTGATCATTTCTTTAATTTCTGGAGTTCTCATGAAGGTTCTACATGATGGTTCATCAACGATTTAATTCCTTCTCGAAGTGTTCATAGATATTCTTTTCTAAGGAGCTCAAGCGTTCTTCATCTTGCATCCGGAGTGCAATTCTTTCTTCCGTATTATTGGAGGTGGTATTATGCCATTCTTGATAATTTGAGTTCATGTTTCATGATTCACATGTTGTCAAGGATGAGATATTTTAAATCCATCATTTTCTTCATTGGAATTATCTTGGGTTATATTTCACCCAAAGTTTTCCTTTAAGGATTGTCACTCTCATGGTGTTTATCAATGATCCAATTTCTTCATTTATCCTTTCTGGTGCGATATACTTCTCGCCTCCTTGTTCATATCAATACAATTATTTTCCCGTGAGTGGCAGGTTGTCACCTCATAATTGGAGATGTATTCCATAAGACCATATCAAGCTTATTCTTTTCGTTGTTGGTTTTCCAACAACTCCGTTCTAGCTTTTGTTGTAAGCGTGCTACCTCGAGATCTTGTTTTCCTTCGTTCATCCCATTCCATTCTTACTTTTGTTCCAGAGGCATTGCGATGTTGCTTTCTTCAACCATCATCTCGTTTCATCTAAGATCATGTTCTTTCCTGTGCTTATCCATCTAACCGGAGTGTTGTGTCATCTCTTCTAGTTCTTTTCATCTTATCAACTCTTTCATCTCTTTTCAACCGAAGTGCTGCCCGAATTTGTAATTCATTGTTCCTCTTCCCTACCGGAGTGCTTTGAACTTTGTTCTACTTTGTTGCATTCTTACTTTCAAGTGGTTTAAACTCTTCAAGGTTCTTTGGTCTCACTCGTTTGTCAAAGAAGCAACTTAGTTTTACCTCTTCTCTTGGTGTTCCGTTGTCCCTCCGGTGCCATTCTAGATCTCGGGACGAGATCCTCTCGTAGTGGTGGAGTGTTGTAACGCCCCGAGACCGATGTGCCAGGTGTCTTCCAGTTATTCGCTGTTGCTGCCTTGTCATTGCTTGTGTGTCATGCATTGCATATCATGTCATCATGTGCATTTCATTTGCATTCATGTTTGTCTCATGCATCCGAGCATTTTCCCCGTTGTCCGTTTTGCATTCCGGCACTTCTATCTCCTCCGGTGGTCCTTTCTACCTTCTTCTTGTGTGTGGGGGTTAAACATTTCCGGATTGGACCGAGACTTGCCAAGCGGCCTTGGTTTACTACCGGTAGACCGTCTGTCAAGTTTCGTACCATTTGGACTTCGTTTGATGCTCCAACGGTTAACCGAGGGACCGAAAAGGCCTCGTGTGTGTTGCAGCCCAACACCCTTCCATTTTGGCCCAAAACCCACCTAAGCCTCCTCCATCATCTCGGTCGTTCGATCATGATCGCGTGGCCGAAAACCGCACCTCATTTGGACTCTCCTAGCTCCCTCTACCTATATATATGTGCTCTCCTCCGAAATTCTCGCGCAAACGAAACCCTAACTCCTCCCCTCGCGCCACCGGACACTTCTCCACCGCACCGGACATGTCCGCACCGCCTCTCAGCGAATCCGGGATCGCCACGTGGCTGTCGCCGTCCCGCCGCCGCCGCGGCCCACCAGGCCCATCATGGACCCGCGCGAGCCTGTTTCCGCCCGCCGCCGCCCGAGAGCGCCACCGCCTGCGCCCGGCTCACCGGAGTGCTCCGCCGGCCGTGCTCCGCCACCACCCTCGCCGGCGTTGGCTGCCGCCACCACATCCCGTCGGTCGCCGGCCTCGGTTCCCGTGTGCAACGGCCGGACTGGCCAGCACCTCGTCCTCCACCGCGCCCGCGCGGCCTCACTTTCCTCCGCCCCGTGCCCAAGGTCACCGGCCGTCGCAGCCGCCAGCCACGACGACCCGCGCCGGCGCTGCCTCACCTTGTCGCTCGCTACCGCGCCATGGCCGTTGCCGGCCCCGCAGCTCACCCCGGGCCCCGCCTCCGGCTAGATCCGGGCAGGAGCGCCCGGATCCGCTCCTCGCTGACCCCCTTCGCGGCCGTCCTCGCCGGAGAAGACCCCTCCCTCGCCGGAGTTGACCTCGGGATGCGTGCCTTCGTTGACCTAGATCCAGATCTGGAGGGTATAAATTTCACTAAGTCCCCGAGATTACTAGATTCATATGCCCATGTTCATCATGTCGCAACTTTGCATCCGTAGCTCCGTTTTGCGCGTGTAGCATACCAAAATGTTCATCTCAGAGAGTACATAATTTCACCTCATTGCATCATTTTCATTTGAGCTCATCTTGATGCCCGAAATGCTGTTGGAAGAGTGCTATTTGAGTTAATTGTCAGATCGGCTGCACCAAATAGCTATTTGTCATTTTTGCCATGATTTTTGTGTGCATGGTATGCCCCTGAGCTCTACATGAGTTTTGTTATATGCCATGCTATCTTTCCAGAGGTGCTATCCATGTGTTTTTGTGATATGTGTGGTGACTAGCACAAGCTTTCTAAGTAGTGCATTCGTTAATGCCGATTTCAGGGACTTAGAATTTCACCAAGTCCTTGATCTGTTTTTATCAATATGCCATATGTTCATGTTGTTTCCTAGTGATCCGTGCCTCTTTTGAGGATGATCAGTAAGGATGATTTGCTAATATTGTTGTGCTCTATCCATCCATGTCTTTATTTGCATTTATGGAGCACCCTAGCTTGAGTGAATCGAGCTCTACTTTTGCTATTTCGTAATTCCTGGCAGATTGTCTACTTGTTAGCGATTTTGCCGAGGATGTTGTTGTTGATCCGTGCATGCTATGTTGTTGTTCTTGCCATGTCTAGCTTATATAATATGTAGTCTTGATGGGTGTATGCTTAGATTGTCATGCCTTGCTCTGTAGTGAGTGCATCGAGCTCGTAAACATGCCTACTTGTTAACAGATTTGCATGCTCCAGTTTTTCACTAAGTCTGTAATCTAATTATGTTTTTGCCATGTTCACATGCTTGCAATTGTATTTTCTGATCCCTTTTGGCTCAAGGTCACTAAGGGACTTTTGTTAATCTCTTTGAGTACCTCCATTCCATGCTTTACTTTGCCATGTTAAGTTCCTGTAGCATCTATTTTTCATGCTCCAAAGTGTGCTACCTGATCTGAAATTGCAGACTAGTGTTAATTTCACCAAGTCTGAAATCTGTTTACCATTTGCATTTTTGCCATGCTTGTTTGAGCCTGTTAATGGATGAATTGGCCGTAGCTCAGTGTTCATCTTTTGTCAAGCATCATGAGTGGATCCCTGCCATGTATTTTGTTGCCATGTTTGAGTACTGTAGCATAATAATCTTGATGCATTTAGATGACTACTTGCTGTTTATCGCAGACCGGTGCCATATCTGTTTTGCTTGCCATTTCCAAACCGTGCAACCGATTCCGGTGTTCTTTATATCGATTTCAACCGAAATCACCTCACCTTTCCAGTGGCACACTTGGATTTCCAAGTTGAGGCCAGGTTCATTCATTCCCTTGCAAATCATGCATATGCATCGCATACCGCATCCCGCATATCATACCATGTTCATGTGTTGGTTGTTTACTATGTTGTGTGCTTCTTTCCGGTGTTTGCTTCTTTGGGTTGGTTCCGGTAACGTCGCGTTTGTGAGGAACCGTTCGTCTACGTCCATTTGTCTTCTTCATGGACTCGTTATTCTTCTTTACGGGATCTCAGGCAAGATGACCATACCCTCGAAATCACTTCTATCTTTGCTTGCTAGTTGCTCGCTCTTTTGCTATGCCTATGCTGCGATACCTACCACTTGCTAATCATGCCTCCAATATTGTTGAGCCAAGCCTCTAACCCACCTTGTCCTAGCAAATCGTTGTTTGGCTATGTTACCGCTTTGCTCAGCCCCTCTTATAGCGTTGTTAGTTGCAGGTGAAGTTTGAAGTTTGTTCCTTGTTGGAACATGGAGATCGTTCCTTGTTGGAACATTGTTTACTTGTTGGGATATCACAATATCTCTTATTTAATTAATGCATCTATATACTTGGTAAAGGGTGGAAGGCTCGGCCTTATGCCTGGTGTTTTGTTCCACTCTTGCCGCCCTAGTTTCCGTCATATCGGTGTTATGTTCCCGGATTTTTGCGTTCCTTACGCGGTTGGGCTATTATGGGAACCCCTTGATAGTTCGCCTTGAATAAAACTCCTCCAACAATGCCCAACATTGGTTTTATCATTTGCCACCTAGCCTTTTCTTTTCCCTTGGGAGTCGCGCTCCTAAGAGTCATCATTATTTTACCCCCTCGGGCCAGTGCTCCTTTGAGTGTTGGTCCAAACTAGAGTCCTGTGCAGCGCCCCCTCGGGGAAACTCAAGGTTTGGTTTTAGTTGTATGGAGCGCTCATCTGAGTGTGCCCTGAGAACGAGATATGTGCAGCTCCTATCGGGATTCGTCGGCACATTCGGGCGGTGTTGCTGGATTTGTTTTAACTTGTCGAAGTTGTCTTGTAGAACCGGGATACCGAGTCTGATCGGAATGTCTCGGGAGAAGGTATATCCTCCGTTGACCGTGAGAGCTTATCATGGGCTAAGTTGGGACACCCTTGCAGGGATTTGAACTTTCGAAAGCCGTGCCCGCGGTTATGGGCAGATGGGAATTTGTTAACGTCCGGTTGTAGAAAACCTGAAGTTGACCTTAACTAAAAAACATCAACCGCGTGTGCTACCGTGATGGTCTCTTTCTGGCGGAGTCCGGGAAGTGAACACGGTGTTGGAGTTGTGCTTGACGTAGGTTGCTCTAGGATCTCTTCTTGATCATAGTTTCTCGATCGTGCTTTGCCTTCTCTTCTCGCTCTCTTTTGCGTATATGTTAGCCACCAAATATGCTAGTCGCTTGCTGCAGCTCCACCTCATACCTTTACATTACCCATAAGCTTAAATAGTCTTGATCGCGAGGGTGCGAGATTGCTGAGTCATCGTGGCTCACAGATACTTCCAAAACCAGTTTGCAGGTGCCGTTGAACCATGCAGATGACGCAACCAAGCTCAAGGAGGAGCTCAATGAAGATCTTGTCCTTTGTGTTGTTTCATTCTAGTTGATCAGTAGTGGAGCCCAGTTGGGGTCGATCGGGGACCTTGTCGCATTTGGGGTTCTTCTTTTATTTTGGTTCCGTAGCCGGACCTTGATTGTAACTGGATGATGTAATGCTTTATTCATGTATTGTGTGAAGTGGCGATTGTAAGCCAACTATGTATCTTTTCCCTTATTGTATTACATGGGTTGTTTGCGAAGATTACCTCACTTGCGACATTGCTTTCAATGCGGTTATGCCTCTAAGTCGCGCTTCGACACGTGGGAGATATAGCCGCATCGAGGGCGTTACAAAGGGCCTCACCTCGGCGCACTGGACCTCACGTGGTGACACACCCTCTACCCCCAGGTCTCGTTATCTTCTCACACCCAGACATACCAACACAGACACCACATAAAATGTTTCTCCTCGTGCCTCTATCCCCTTCCCCCTTGCATATACACACTCAAGGGCATCTCTCGCCATGACATCATATTCGTCTCTCTCTCTCTAGACGTCTCTGATTTCTCGTGCTACCTCTCCCATGTCCCCCCTCCCGCCGGCCCCTCTATCCATGCCTCTCTCGGGTATGTAATACACACACATAGCTCTCCAGGCCTTGCCAAATACATCAACTACACATTCACACATGTTACATCACGTACTCCATTGATCTAAAAAGCCCTCTGTTCACGTTACAAAGTTATATGGAGGAGTATGAATGTTAATTTGCATTGCATGGTGCCCACAATGATATTTATTCCGCACTGTGAATTTTTATATTTTTATACTATATATAAAGTTAGTCACAATAAAGAGAAACGAAGAGCATCTCTCTCTCTCTCCATCGCATACACGCCCTCTACGCCCCTTTCACGTACGCGCACAAACTATCTCCAGGTCCTCTAAAAGTACACCCCCAACACATTCATGCATGTTTCATCTTTCTCTCACGATATATACAGTGACGATCATTGTATTTGAAGTGAAAGCATGATACGTACATTGGACTTCAGAATACACTCATTAGTGTCACCATTTATGTTTTGTGGTTATTATACAGTCATGAGCTCACCATACAGCTCTGTATTTTGTCAATACACGACTAGTTGACTAGTTAAATGCTCCATGTGGCACCTCTAGTGTTGCATCACATTATCTCACTACCATTGGGCCCACTTGTCGGCAAGTATAAGAATGAAAGCAAATGATAAAAAATATTGGACAGTGGTTCGAAGTCATGACTGAGGGAGTCCTGGACTAAGGGGTTGTCGGGCATCCAACTGATTGGATATGGGCCGGACTGATGGGCTGTGAAGATACGAAGACCGAAGACTCTACCCGTGTCTAGATGGGACTCTCCTTGGCATGGGAGGCAAGCCTGGCGACCAACTATAATGATTCCTTTCTCTGTAACCGACCTTGTGCAACCCTAGATCCCTCCCGTGTCTATATAAACCGGAGGGCTTGGTCCATAGATACCCCTGAATAATCATAGCCAGGTTAGAATCTTAGGGTTTAGCCATTATGATCTCATGGTAGATAAACTCTTGTAATAATCATATTCATCAAGATCAATCAAGCAGGACGTAGGGTATTACCACCATAGAAAGGGCCCGAACCTGGGTAAAACATTGTGTCCCCCCTCTCCTATTACCATCGATCCTAAACGCACAGTTCAGGACCCCCTACCCGAGATCTGCCGGTTTTGACACGGACATTGGTGCTTTCATTGAGAGTTCCACTGTGACATCGACGATAGGATCGATGGATCGCCTTGTTCTTAAGGACAATATCACCACCGGAGGAGCACTGGCCCTAGGCCAAACCCTCCGGCTGGGCGGCTTTACCATGACCGCCCATTCGGTTGCTAAGACAACGATGACCTCCAGGGTCATCTAAAACCCCCTTCGTATCGAATCCGAACACTCCAAGCAGATGGATCCAGCGGAGCTTTCGTCTTTAAACAAGCTCCTAGATCGCATCGCCGCCCTGGGGGTCGCCACAGACTACGATCGAATTGGGCTTAAACCCCATCAAAGAGAAATCAAATCTCCACTGATCACCAACCAGATAGCGATAGTCGAGGAGCGAGACGACAACTATTCCTCCATACTAAAGACGGACTATGTCTGGATCTCTGGCTTCGAAGAGCCGGACACCCACCTGCGAGGAGATGCATCCTGCCCTCCGAACATTGAATCGGACAACGTGCCGAAGAAATTAGTGGATATCCGTGACGCCCCCGATTCAATCGTACACTAATCATGCACGCAAATGTGTACGATCAAGATCAGGGACTCACGGGAAGATATCACAACACAACTCTAAAACATAAATAAGTCATGCAAGCATCATAATACAAGCCAGGGGCCTCGAGGGCTCGAATACAAGTGCTCGATCATAGACAAGTCAGCGGAAGCAACAATATCTGAGTACAGACATAAGTTAAACAAGTTGCCATAAGATGGCTAGCACAAACTGGGATACAGATCAAAAGAGGCGCATGCCTCCTGCCTGGGATCCTCCTAACTACTCCTAGACGTCGTCAGCGGGCTGCACGTAGTAGTAGGCACCTCCGGTGTAGTAGGGGTCGTTGTCGACGGTGGCGTCTGGCTCCTGGACTCCAGCATCTGGTTGCGACAACCAGAAAGAAAGGAAAGGGGAAAAAATGGGGAGAAAGCAACCGTGAGTACTCATCCAAAGTACTCGCAAGCAAGGAGCTACACTACATATGCATGGGGATATGTGTAAAGGGCCATATCGGTGGACTGAACTGCAGAATGCCAGAATAAAAGGGGGATAGCTAATCCTGTCGAAGACTACGCTTCTGGCAGCCTCCGTCTTGCAGCATGTAGAAGAGAGTAGATTGAAGTCCTCCAAGTAGCATCTCCAAGTAGCATCTCCAAGTAGCATCTCCAGTCGCATCGCATAGCATAACCCTACCCGGCGATCCTCCCCTCGTCGCCCTGTGGAAAAGTGATCACCGGGTTGTCTGTGGAACTTGGAAGGGTGTGTTTTATTAAGTATCCGGTTCTAGTTGTCATAAGGTCAAGGTACAACTCCAAGTCATCCTGTTACCGAAGATCACGGCTATTCGAATAGATTAACTTCCCTGCAGGGGTGCACCAACTTACCCAGCACGCTTGATCCCATTTGGCCGGACACACTTTCCTGGGTCATGCCCGGCCTCGGAAGATCAACACGACGTAGCCCCACCTAGGCACAACAGAGAGGTTAGCACGCCGGTCTAAACCTAAGCGCACATGGGTCTGGGCCCATCGCCCTTAGCGCACCTGCACGTTGCGTACGCGGCCGGTGAGCAGACCTAGCAACCTCCATTACAAAGGAAGTTGCGTTAACGCAGTCCAACCCGGCGCGCGCCACTCAGTCGCTGACGTCAAGAAGGCTTCGGCTGATACCACGACGCCGGGATACCCATAACTACTCCCGCGTAGATGGTTAGTGCATATAGGCTCGTAGCCAACTCAGATCAAATACCAAGATCTCGTTAAGCGTGTTAAATATCCGCGAACGCCGACCAGGGCCAGGCCCACCTGTCTCCTAGGTGGTCTCAACCTGCCCTGCTGCTCCACCACAAAGTAACATTCGGGGGCCGTCGGGAACCCAGGCCCACCTCTACCGGGATGGAGCCACCTGCCCCTTCAGCCCCCATCTCCGAACAGTATCACAGGTAATGTAACTGTGTAAAGTATATCGTATATGCCCGTGATCACCTCCCGAAGTGATCACGGCCCAGTAGTATAGCATGGCAGACGGACAAGAGTGTAGGGCCACTAATGGAACACTAGCATCCTATACTAAGCAGTAGGATAGCAGGTAATGGTAACAACAGTAGTAGCAAGGACAGGCTATGCATCAGGATAGGAATAACGAAAAGCAGTAACATGCTACACTACTCTAATGCAAGCAGTATAGATAAAAGAGTAGGCGATATCTGGTGATCAAAGGGGGGGCTTGCCTGGTTGCTCTGGCAAGAGAGAGGGGTCGTCAACTCCGTAGTCGCACTGGGGCATCAGCATCGTCACGGGGTCTACCGAAGAGAAGAGGGGGGGGGAAACAGTAAATACATAGCAAGCAAGTGCATAACAGGATAATAGGTAGAGCTAGACGTGTTCTAACGCGGTATGAGGTGATACCGGTGAAGGGGGAAACATCCAGGAAAATGTCCCCGGTGTTTCGTGTTTTCGGACAGATGGACCAGAGGGGGAAAGTTGCGAGTTTGATATGTTAGGGGTGCGTGGCGGATGAACGGGTTGCGTATCCGGGTTCGTCTCGTCGTTCTGAGCAACTTTCATGTACAAAGTTTTTCCATCTGATCTACGGTTTATTTAATATTAATTTTTAAAAGGTTTAATCAATTTTCTAGAATTAAAAGATTATTTTAATTCGAAATTGCATTTATGACGTCAGCATGACATCAACAGTCAACTCTGACTGCTGACTGGTCAAGCTGACACGTGGGTCCCACTAGTCATAGACTTAGGTTAACTAAACCAGATTAATTAGACTAACTAAGTGATTAGGCTAATTTCTATTAATTAGATTAGTTAAACAAGATTAATTAACTTAATTAACTCGTTAATTAATTAATTAATTAATCCTAACATTTTTTATTCTTTTTATTCCCTTTTTTTTAACAAAAATGTTCTGTGGCTGGGCCCCACTGTCATAGGCAAAGGGGGCCTAACGGAGCGGTGGTTAGCGGGTGTGGGCGCTCGTTGACAAGCAGAGGCCATAGCCCGGCGTGTCAGGGCGCCGGTGGCCGCGGTGCCTGAGACGGGGAGGCATGGGAGGAGCGGCCAGGCGAGGTGGGGCACCAAGGGCGCGACCAGTGCGGGTGGAAGTGGTGGTCGTAGGCCACGGCGGGCGTGGGCGGACATCGACGGGAACACCCGCAGCATCAGCCACCGAGACCGGCACCGGGGGAAGCACGGGGCCATCGGCGAGGTGAGGGAGAGGCATGGGGCCTCACCGTGATTCGTAGGGACGGGGGCAGCGGGGGTCGGGGTGGTCGACGGGGACGACTACGGAGAGGAAGTAGGCCGGTGGGGAGGAGGAGGCAGGCCGGCGGGGAGGTCCGGCGAGGTCGTCCTCCAGGGGGTGGCGATGCGGCGTCGATGAGGTGGCGCCGGGGACGGTGAGCAGCGTCGGGGCGCCCAGATCCAAAACGAGGAGGACGAAGAAGCGATCCGGCGAGGCGGCTCCGGCGACGAGGACGTGGGGCGACGACATGGAGGCGACAGGCGACGGCGGGGCGACACGGGCGGCAGGGGCAACCATCAGCGGCGGGGCGCGCGGAGGTGGGCGCATGGAAGGATGAGGCGAGCTCGGGGGAGGTGCAGGGTGGAGGCGACAGCGGAGGGGCGGCGCCGGCGACGAGGTCGCAAGGCGGCGCGGGATCGGGTCCCTCCCAACGATCCAGATCAGGCGGAAGGGAGGAGAGGGACGAGGGAGAGAGTGGGGGGTTGTGCGGTCGTGGGTGCTAGGGTTTCGGGATGTGGGGGATAAGGGAGTGAGGGGGGGAGCGGCCGGCTGGGCCACTCGGTTAACT
The DNA here is from genome assembly GCF_018294505.1 of Triticum aestivum. Classification (NCBI taxonomy): domain Eukaryota; kingdom Viridiplantae; phylum Streptophyta; class Magnoliopsida; order Poales; family Poaceae; genus Triticum; species Triticum aestivum. The sequence continues at coordinate 362,916,877 of NC_057797.1, read as the reverse complement.
GGGCCGAGGCCCAGTTGGGGGGGGGTCCTTTTATTTACCTTTTTCCTTTTATTTATTTATTTATTTATTTTCTGTTTTCTTTTGACTTTTCAATCAATTTTAATTTTGTGAAAATATAATTTCAACTCCTAATTTTAGCATTGCCACTAAACTCACTGTCATAAAAAGTTTTACCCAAAACGACACAGTTTAGTATTTTAAATAATAAAAAAAGGCATTTAATTAATTGTTTTATCTACAGTTTTATTCATCTTATAGTATTAAATATTTTATAAAAGTGTGGTTTCTCCACCATAATTACTACGCATTATTTGGCACAACCAGAACATTTTAGTTTTATTATTTGAAAACTTTTGTTGTTTTCCTATATTTTAAATTTGAATTCAAATCGTTTTGAACTAACACGAGTTTACCAACAGTAACCAAGGTGGCGTGGCATCATTAGCGCAGGGTTACAGTAGCTTGATTACCCGGGCGTCACAATTCTCCTCCACTACAAGAAATCTCGTCCCGAGATTTAAGAGGGGGACTAAGGGGGAGAGATTGGTTACGAAATTCTAACGGGTCTTCTTGGTGTTGGTTGCTCTTCTCGAAGAGGTCAATCCAATATATTGATGCCTTCATACTTCTGCTTCAGGTCAAAATGAGGAAGTCGTCATCCTGTCTTCGGGATCTTCATCGTACTTACGAAAAGGATATGGGGGAAGACTCGGGAAGGGCGGGCGTTACCAGGTTGACTAGATGGTAGATAACATCAAGGAAGGTTACGGAAAGTAACTCTCGAATTGGAACTTAAGAAAACACAAAGAGCAAGTAGGACGGTGCAATAAGAAGTTTCGAGAGGATAGGCAATCGTTCATTGCCTGAAACAAAACGTGATAGGGTTCAAAGCAATGGGAATAAGTATTGTGTCTGATACTAGAATTGATCACTAGACAGGTGGTCCGTGTATTACATACGAGTCCACGCGTGAGGAATAACTTTGGGAACAGGGGGTGTACAGGAGAGTCAGGTTTCGATCCTGTGGAACTGTGGGTTATGGGCCCACCAAGTGGTTGAAAGTAGGAAGGGGGCCGACATCTTGCACGGTCACGATAGTAAGGCGTGTCAGAGGGTAGCCTATCAGTTATGTCGGCAACAACATCGATACCAAGGGCGAGGGACAAAGAGAACCATTTTCCTGCTCGTTGAACGAGGCGGACCAATAGGTAAAGTTCTCGTCCCTCGGTGGTTACCGGAATGTCATCAACAATAGTAACAGGGTCTTACTGACAGAGCGGTACCACGTAGTGTTTACATAAGCAGGAGAATATTACTGCTTAGGTCATATAGATCACAAGATAGGTTAAACCAAACAATGGAAAGGAAAATATGATTATCAAATTAAACAGAACAATGGAAAGAAAAATGTGTTAAAACACATATTTCTGGGGTATTTCCTTCCCAAGGACAAACAGAGCATGATATCCATGACAGGATAGAAAGTAGAAAACCATTTATGTAAGGGGAGAGGAATTTCATGACATTACCCATACAACGGTGTTTGGATAATTGAGCAGGAAACATTTAGCATTGTGCTTCAAATGTTCTTGTTGAAAATCGGAGTACCACAGACATACTTCGAGATAGTATTGACATGGTCTTCAAACAAAGGTTTAACTTTGGATACAGGAAGGATCCATCAGGAACAACTTGTAGAATAAGTCTTACAATTTCCTCATGGATGAATGGATAACCTTGCTGAAAAGGAATCTATAATGGTAGGTCCTCTAGCCGGGGGGGGTGCTAGGCACGACATCATATTACCGGGTCATCAAAGGATCAACATCATAACTCTTGGAAAGTTGTCCCAACCATCATATCTGACGCCCCCGATTCAGATCCGATTGGTGTCAGGATACCTCAGACTTAGGATACCTAAGAAGAAAAGGTGCAACGCAAATTGACGAGATGACATTGTAAGATTCTCGGGGAAATGAACTATGAAGTGATTTCCGTTATCTAGAGTCCATCATTAACCCAAGGAGAGGACAAGGAGGTGTCTGGTGAACTCAACGGCAATTCACCGAGATTCCCAAAAGATGGATGTCCACAATTAAGTGAACAAGGAGATAATATTTGTCAGATCAAATGATATAAGGAAGTATGCTCGAGGAAAACATACACAATTAAACATTGGTTGAAAGGTGCGCCCGAAATATGGGTTGGGTTGCACGACCAATGTCAGAATGGTGATGCAATAATCAATAGCCTAAGAATGAACTTTCGACCATTAACTTCAAAGAGATAGGGTTGCTAGAAGGAAAGAATCCAAACAACACCGTTCACATGTTGGAATTAACACAGGGACCAAGAAAGAATGGTGATGGTGAGAAGTATTTCTATGTCAAGAATTCTCAAGAGGTGGAACAAATCTCAGAACATTCTTGACATAAAGGATGGTAATACTCGAAGGTAAAGAAGAAAAATTGCTGGATAGAAAGGAAACCAAGGTACAACACAGATTGTGAACAAGTTTGTGTTGGGGGGGGGGGAGGCAAGAATGTTGCCGATGATAACTCAAATCATCGAGGGACAAGGATGGTATTTCTCATCATGAATTCAATTGATATCCTGGAAGAACTCATAAGGTTGATGAGGATCACGACACATTTGTCGACAGATTTCATGAAGAAGTAATCAATCAGCACGACATCAAGTCAAAGGAATGATGAAGCCAAAAGTCATTGGAACCATGGGTACGACACAAACTCGAACTCAAGCTTGTTGTTTATGGTGAAAGGGTATGACGAGGAAAATCGACGTAAGGTTAGTTCATCGTCGAAAATTGGTGCTCCGAGAATAAGGACCAGGTAGCACCGTTAGAATCGTCACGACAATGATATAGCCAAACAGGCTAGGAATGGCGTGATCGGGTACAAACTCGTACTTATAGAAGCTTACTGAAGAGTTGTTGAACCATAGAGCGGACTCGGTTCAGTTATTGGTGTCTTTGAGTGTTCAATAACTCCAAGCCCATGAAAAATTGTAATCGGTGAGTATGTAGTACTTGATGAAGAACTCATAAGAAATTATGCAGTTCCAAGATAATCTCGAGATACCAGGTGGTAATACTCGACGACAGATCAAACTAGAAGTTGAACTGGGGTATTGCTCTATAGAAGACAAGTGCTTAAACTTGCACAGGACATGATATTTAAAGGAGGACATGGTCAGAACCACGATTGCAAAAAGGCCAGATCTCAGATATAAGATGAACTTATACCAAGGGAATAATTGATTTTAAAAGAAGCTTCGATGAGAAGATGTACATTGTGTCCATGGGCATGAACGCAAAGTTCAAGGTCGAGTCCCACTTCTCCAATGCACAACCTTTCATTCACTTCTCGCGCTCAATGAAGTTGTAGTTTTGAAATTTTATCTGGCAAAATACCAGAAGAGTACGACTCGTGAAAACTTTCGAGTTCACACCTATTAAGGAAGGCATAGGTTCAACCCATCGGGGCATCTTAGAATCATATACCAGAATCTTTAGAAGTAATTAACTCAAGCTCGAAGACAGAGCATGGTTAAGAAAGCAGAGGATACAATTTACCAAAGGCATTATGTATCAGAGGAAAGGCTCACAAGGTTATTGAATATGAAGGGCGTTGTCAAATAAAATCCAACAAAGGATCTGGTGGTCCACAAGGGATCTGACGTGAGCATCGGTACTCAACTAGAGGAAGAAGATTGCAAGGAGATCAGATTATAGAAACAACTGACTAACTCAATTGTAAAATGCAAAGGAATTATGATTTCCAAATCAAGGGATCAGAAGCAATGCTCTGAGTAGGGATGGATAAGTTGAATAGCCTTAGGGTACAATCAAAGACAATTGGATTGGTCGAGAACCAATTCCAGTTAAAAGGATGGCAGCTCAGCTGGAAATTTAATTTATAAGGATCAATGATGATTGCGTGTATTCGCAAACATATTGAGTCAACGGACTCAAAATGATAATGACAAGGAATGTCAATAAGACTACGAGACTTATGGGATTAACCATAATGCAAGCAAGCAAGAATTTCAAGAGCCAAGGCTCCAGAGGATTTTCGGAAGATCGAATAGTATTTTGAAGACTTTTGTGAAACACATGAACAACTGGGGATGAGCGGATACTCGACAAGTGCGAGTATTTATTTGAAGAGGTATTCATGTGGCAAAGAACTGCTAGGCAGTAGGCACAAAGTATTCTCGGAACAATAGAGAAAACTTCGGGGTATCTTGTAATAACAAGATCAATGGGGGATGATCGTATGAATGGCAAGTGTAAGTAGTTTTCCATACGGATTTATCGGTGGCCGGGAATAGCAAAAGTGATGGGCACAAAGTCTCATGAGAATATCAAAGAGTATCTCCGAAATCTTCTGGTGCAGTCGGTGATCAACTGGACTGGAGGGCCTCTCCGGGAGAAAGTATTTTCGAGAACCTAAAGTTAGATATTAGTAAAAATCGTTTAACCCCGAATAGAAGAGCGTTCAGAATCCCAGAGTAAAGGTCGAGGAGTAAAAGACCCTAATACCACCCAAATGGCGACGTGGGCTCGTAAGCCACACAACCATGTTAGTAAAAGTTTTTCAATGACTAGACTTGACTTCGGCCAAGGAGTTGGAAAGGGGGATTCCTACAGGCAGTTGGCTCTGATACCAACTTGTGACGCCCCCAATTCAATCGTACACTAATCATGCACGCAAATGTGTACGATCAAGATCAGGGACTCACGGGAAGATATCACAACACAACTCTAAAACATAAATAAGTCATACAAGCATCATAATACAAGCCAGGGGCCTCGAGGGCTCGAATACAAGTGCTCGATCATAGACAAGTCTGTGGAAGCAACAATATCTGAGTACAGACATAAGTTAAACAAGTTGCCATAAGATGGCTAGCACAAACTGGGATACAGATCAAAAGAGGCGCAGGCCTCCTGCCTGGGATCCTCCTAACTACTCCTAGACGTCGTCAGCGGGCTGCACGTAGTAGTAGGCACCTCCGGTGTAGTAGGGGTCGTCGTCGACGGTGGCGTCTGGCTCCTGGACTCCAGCATCTGGTTGCGACAACCAGAAAGAAAGGAAAGGGGAAAAAATGGGGAGAAAGCAACCGTGAGTACTCATCCAAAGTACTCGCAAGCAAGGAGCTACACTACATATGCATGGGGATATGTGTAAAGGGCCATATCGGTGGACTGAACTGCAGAATGCCAGAATAAAAGGGGGATAGCTAATCCTGTCGAAGACTACGCTTCTGGCAGCCTCCGTCTTGCAGCATGTAGAAGAGAGTAGATTGAAGTCCTCCAAGTAGCATCTCCAAGTAGCATCTCCAAGTAGCATCTCCAGTCGCATCGCATAGCATAACCCTACCCGGCGATCCTCCCCTCGTCGCCCTGTGGAAAAGCGATCACTGGGTTGTCTGTGGAACTTGGAAGGGTGTGTTTTATTAAGTATCCGGTTCTAGTTGTCATAAGGTCAAGGTACAACTCCAAGTCGTCCTGTTACCGAAGATCACGGCTATTCGAATAGATTAACTTCCCTGCAGGGGTGCACCAACTTACCCAGCACGCTTGATCCCATTTGGCCGGACACACTTTCCTGGGTCATGCCCGGCCTCGGAAGATCAACACGTCGTAGCCCCACCTAGGCACAACAGAGAGGTCAGCACGCCGGTCTAAACCTAAGCGCACAGGGGTCTGGGCCCATCGCCCTTAGCACACCTGCACGTTGCGTACGCAGCTGGTAAGCAGACCTAGCAACCTCCATTACAAAGGAAGTTGCGTTAACGCAGTCCAACCCGGCGCGCGCCACTCAGTCGCTGACGTCAAGAAGGCTTCGGCTGATACCACGACACCGGGATACCCATAACTACTCCCGCGTAGATGGTTAGTGCGTATAGGCTCGTAGCCAACTCAGATCAAATACCAAGATCTCGTTAAGCGTGTTAAATATCCGCGAAAACCGACCAGGGCCAAGCCCACCTGTCTCCTAGGTGGTCTCAGCTCGGGGGAGGTGCAGGGTGGAGGCGACAGCGGAGGGGCGGCGCCGGCGACGAGGTCGCAAGGCGGCGCGGGATCGGGTCCCTCCCAACGATCCAGATCAGGCGGAAGGGAGGAGAGGGACGAGGGAGAGAGTGGGGGGTTGTGCGGTCGTGGGTGCTAGGGTTTCGGGATGTGGGGGATAAGGGAGTGAGGGGGGGGGGGGAGCGGCCGGCTGGGCCACTCGGTTAACTGGGCCGAGGCCCAGTTGGGGGGGTCCTTTTATTTACCCTTTTTCCTTTTATTTATTTATTTATTTATTTTTTGTTTTCTTTTGACTTTTCAATCAATTTTAATTTTGTGAAAATATAATTTCAACTCCTAATTTTAGCATTGCCACTAAACTCACTGTCATAAAAAGTTTTACCCAAAACGACACAGTTTAGTATTTTAAATAATAAAAAAAGGCATTTAATTAATTGTTTTATCTACAGTTTTATTCATCTTATAGTATTAAATATTTTATAAAAGTGTGGTTTCTCCACCATAATTACCTACGCATTATTTGGCACAACCAGAACATTTTAGTTTTATTATTTGAAAACTTTTGTTGTTTGCCTATATTTTAAATTTGAATTCGAATCATTTTGAACTAACACGAGTTTACCAACAGTAACCAAGGTGGCGTGGCATCATTAGCGCAGGGTTACAGTAGCTTGATTCCCGGGCGTCACAATATCCCAGAGCCCGATCTGTTAAGTTTGGAAGTCCTTCAGACTCCGGATCCAAAATTGGGTCAGGTTTCGGATTTAAAACCACCCACCCACCAAAATATAAGAGCTCTCATGAGCATACAACAACAGTCTCAGGAAACGGTCCACCACTTCTGGGCCAGATTCCTTCTTGTCAAGGACAAGATTAAAGATTGCCGCGACGAGGAAGCGATCTCAGCGTTCCGCAACAATTGCATGGACGAAGGAATCCTCAACGCCATCAACCGCCGTCGCATACTACAGTTTGTTGACTTGGCAGCTATCGTACAGAAGTACAGCGCAATGGAAAGCACCTAGGAAACTCAGGCAGCTCATTGGGAACCATCGGTCCCCAGTCAATCCCTCATTTAGGCGAAAAGGGCGCACCCTTGCAACACGCCCGGTCCAGTAGTAAAGAAATATAAATCCAGTATGAGGTGCAGAATCATTCTGGAATGATGGCTCGATGGGCCATGCAAAATACATGCAACACCGGATAACATACCAACACATAGCCTTAGAGCATGTTGGATACTCCGGCAAGTGGCCAAGAGGGGCGAGGATATCCTCACCAAGAATACCCCAGAACAACACCCCGTGGTAGATGACGACCCCGAAGTGCTGACGGTCTTCGAGACATTCGCCTCAAACAATAGGCGCAAAATTGCACTCCGCGGACTCACCGAAGTATGTCAAATAGCAACAATAAACACTTGGAACGACAGGGCTATAACTTTCAATGCCGGTGACGAACCAAAATACAGGACAATCCGAGTACCAGCCGCCTTGGTCCTCGGTCCAATAATGAACGACTTTCGGCTCACCTAGGTTCTCATGGACGGAGGCAGCAGAGTAAACCTCATCTATGAAGATACACTCAACAAAATGGAAATAGACAGGAGCCGCATCAAGCAAAGCAGCAGGACCTTTCGAGGAATCATTCCTAGTCGGGAGGCACGGTGTGCGGGAAAAATAACACTCGACGTAGTATTTGGCACGCCGGAGAATTACCGGTCAGAAGAAATAACCTTCCAAGTGGCCCCTTTCAATAGCGGATATCACGCCCTCTTCGGGAGAGATGCATTTACACGCTTCTAATTTGTACCTCATTATGGGTACATGAAGCTTAAGATGCCCGGGCCCAACGGCATAATCACTCTCGCCAATGATCCTGACATAGCACTCCGCACCGAAAATAAAACCACATCCCTGGCCCTTGAGGCATTATCTGAAGCCCTCACTGCGCTCCACGGTGGACAGAGACGATGTAATTTTAGACAAATGCCCCAAATCCACCTCCTTCAAGCCAGCGGAAGAAATAGTCAAATTCCAAGTCCATCCAACGGACCCCAAGAAGACATCATCTATTGGGGCACAGCTAGACCCAACGGTCGACGCCGCCCTACGGGATTTTCTTTGTGAAAATTGGGATATATTCGCCTGGCACCCTTCTGACATGCCAGGAATCCCACGTGAGCTGGCCGAACACAGCCTCAGCATATTAAAGGGATACAAACCAGTCAAACAAACACTACAGCGCTTTTCTGAACCCAAACGCCAAGCCATGGGAGAGGAGCTAGCCAAGCTAATCGAGGCCGGATTCATTAGAGAAATAAAACATCCGGACTGGCTGGCAAACCTGGTGATGGTACCAAAGAAGGATAAATCTTGGCGCCTGTGTGTCGATTTTAAAGACCTTAGTAAGCTTGCCGTAAGGATCCCTTCCCCCTCCCCCGCATCGATCAAATCATTGATGCTACCGCAGGAAACGACTCACTGTGTTTCCTCGACGTATATTCCGGATACCATCAAATTAAAATGAAGGAGTCTGATCAAGCTGCAACAACATTCATCACCCCATATGGGCCATTCTACTTCAACACCATGCCCTTCGGGCTCAAGAATGCCGACGCCACCTACCAACGCATGATCGAAACATGCCTAGATAAACAGATCGGAAGGACAGTTGAAGCCTATGTGGACGACATCGTAATGAAGACAAGGCACGTCAAAACACTAATAGATGACATTTGACAACCTCCACGATATGACATTAAGCTCAATCCGGAAAAGTGTGTTTTTGGCGTCCCTGCAGGAAAGCTGCTGGGCTTCATCGTTTCCAATAGAGGAATTGAAGCAAATCCAGCCAAAATCCGAGCTCTGTCACAATTGGCTACGCCAACAGACCTTAAGCAAGTCCAAAAACTCGCGTGTTACATGGCAGCTTTAACCCGCTTTATCTCCGGACTGGGAGAAAAGGCACTGGCACTCTATCGCCTTCTACGGCGAACCGATCACTTCGAGTGGACGGACGCGGCAACAACCGGACTGGAAGAAATAAAAACCCTTCTAATGAGCAACCCAATCCTGTCCGCACGAAACATCGGTGAACCCATGTTACTATACATATCGGCAACACATCAAGTGGTGAGTGCCGTGCTCGTCGTTGAACGAGAACAGGACGGACACAAATTCCCGCTTCAGAAGCCAGTATACTACATATCCACTGTCCTTACACCATGCAAATCCCGGTACCCCATTATCAAAAAATAGCATACATAGTCATCATGGCATCCCGAAAGCTACGACACTACTTCCAGGAGTCTTCAATCACGGTGGCTTCTGAAGTACCACTCAACGACATAATAAACAACCGTGATGCCACGGGCCAGAATGCCAAATGGGCCATTGAGCTCCTTCTATTTGATATTACATACAAACCACGTAGAGCTATTAAATCCCAAGTATTGGCTGACTTCATCACCGAACAAATAGAGGCCGAACTCCCTAAAGAGTATGACACATATTCTAATTGGGTTATGTATTTCGACGGCTCCAAAATGCTGGCAGGGCTAGGAGCGGGCGTCGTTTTAACGTCCCCCACCAGAGACGTCGTTTAGTACGTACTCCAAATACTTTACACAGACTCCAACCATGCAGTAGAATACGAGGCCTTATTGCATGGTCTCCGAATGGCTGTCTCCATGGGCATTGATACGTCCATTTTGCATCATGCTTTTATATCGATATTTATTGCATTATGAGCTATTATTACACATTATGTCGCAATACTTATGCCTATTCTCTCTTATTTTATAAGGTTTACATAAAGAGGGAGAATTACGGCAGCTGGGATTCTAGGCTGGAAAAGGAGCAAATATTAGAGACCTATTCTGCATAGCTCCAAAAGTCCTGAAACTTCACGACAGTCATTTTCAGAATATATAAAAAATACCGAGCGCAAGAAGTTCACCAGGGGGCCACACCCTGCCCACGAGGGTGGGGGGCGCCCTACCCCCCTGGGCGCGCCCCCTACCTCGTGGGCCCCCCGGTGGCCGTCCGATGGCCATCTTCTGCTATATGGAGTCTTTCGATGAGGAAAAAATCATAAGCCATCTTTCCGGACGAGACTCCGCCGCCATGAGGCGGAACCAATCTAGGGCTCTGGCGGAGCTGTTCTATCGGGGAAACTGCCCTCTGGGAGGGGGAAATCATCGCCATCGTCATGACCAATGCTCCTCTCATCGGGAGAGGGAAATTTCCATCAACATCTTCACCAGCACCATCTCCTCTCAAAACCCTAGTTCATCTCTTGTATCCAATTCTTGTCTCCAAGTCTGGGATTGGTACCTGTGGGTTGCTAGTAGTGTTAATTATTCCTTGTAGTTGATGCTAGTTGGTTTATTTGGTGGAAGATCATATGTTCAGATCCTATATGCACATTAATACCCCTCTGTTTATGAACATGAATATGCTTTGTGAGTAGTTACGTTTGTTCCTGAGGACATGGGAGAAGTCTTGCTATTAGTAGTCATGTGAATTTGGTATTCATTCAATATTTTGATGAGATGTATGTTATCTCTCCTCTAGTGGTGTTATGTGAACATCGACTACATGACACTTCACCATTATTTGGGCCTAGAGGAAGGCATTGGGAAGTAATAAGTAGATGATGGGTTGCTAGTGACAGAAGCTTAAACCCTAGTTTATGCATTGCTTCGTAAGGGGCTGATTTGGATCCATATGTTTCATTATATGGTTAGGTTTACCTTAATACTTTTGTTGTAGTTGCGGATGCTTGCAATAGAGGTTAATCATAAGTGGGATGCTTGTCCAAGTAAGGTCAGTACCCAAGCACCGGTCCACCCACATACCAAATTATCAAAGTACCGAACACGAATCATATGAACGTGATGAAAACTAGCTTGACGATATTCCCATGTGTCCTCGGGAGCGCTTTTCTCTATATAAGAGTTTGTCCAGGCTTGTCCTTTGATACAAAAAGGATTGGGCCACCTTGCTGCACTTTATTTACTCTTGTTACTTGTCACTCGTTACAAATTATCCTATCACAAAACTATCTGTTACCTATTATTTCAGTGCTTGCAGAGAATACCTTGCTGAAAACCGCTTGTCATTTCCTTCTGCTCCTCGTTGGGTTCGACACTCTTACTTATCAAAAGGACTACGATAGATCCCCTATACTTGTAGGTCATCAAGACTCTTTTCTGGCGCCGTTGCCGGGGAGTGAAGCGCCTTTGGTAGGTGGAATTTGGTAAGGAAAAATTTATATAGTGTGCTGAAATTTATTGTCACTTGTTACTATGGAAAGTAATCCTCTGAGGGGCTTGTTCGGGGTCTTCACCCCGAGCAGTAGAGCAAAGAGTTGCTCCTCAACCTACTGAACCTACTGAAAATGAAAATTTCTGCTTCGAAATTCTTTCGAGTATGATAGAAAAACTGCTGCTAATCCTTTTGCAGGAGATGGAACAAAGCATCCTGATGAGCACCTAATCTATGTGGATGAAGTTTGTGGATTATTTAAGCTTGCAGGTGTGCCCGGAGATGTTATTAAGAAGAAGGTCTTCCCTTTATCTTTGAAGGAAGATGCATTGACATGGTACAGGCTATGTGATGATACAGGGTCATGGAACTACAAATGATTGAAATTGGAATTTCATGAGAAGTTTTATCCTATGCATCTTGTTCATCGCGATCGCAATTATATATATAATTTCTGGCCTCGCGAAGGAGAAAGCATTGCTCAAAATTGGGGGAGGCTTAAATCAATGTTATATTCATGCCCCAATCATGAGCTCTCAAGAGAAATGATTATTCAAAAAATTTATGCTCGGCTTTTTGATAACAATCGCACCATGCTCGATACTTTTTGTGCTGGCTCTTTTATGATGAAGACTATTGAATTCAAATGGGATTTATTGGAAAGAATTAAGTGCAACACTGAAGATTGGGACCTCGACAAAGGTAAGGAGTCAGGCATGACACCTAAGTTTGATTGTGATAAATCTTTTATGGATACCGATGTTTTCCGTAAATTTAGCACTAAATATGGACTTGACTCTGAGATAGTAGCTTCTTTCTGTGAATCTTTTGCTACTCATGTTGATCTCCCTAGGGAGAAGTGGTTTAAATATCATCCTCCCATAGAAGTAAAAGTAGCTGCACCTATTAAAGTTGAAGAAAAGACTATCACTTATAATGATCCTATTGTTCCTACTTCTTATGTTGAGAACCCACCTTTACCTGTTAGGATAAAGGATCATGCTAAAGCTTAAACTGTGGTTCGTAAAAGCAATATTAGAACTTATACACCTCCTGAGCAAATTAAACTTGAACCTAATATTGCTATTATTAAAGATCTCTTGTCTGATAATATTGATGGGCATGTTATTTATTTTTGTGATGAAACTGCTAGAATTGCTAAACCTTGTGCTAAAGATAAACCTAGACCTGTGGTAGGCATGCCTATCATTTCTGTTAAAATAGGAGATCATTGTTATCATGGCTTATGTGATATGGGTGCTAGTGCTAGTGCAATACCTATTGACTTATGCAAAGAAATTATGCATGATATTGCACCTGCTGAGTTAGAAGATATTGATGTCATAATTAAACTTGCCAATAGAGATACTATTTCAACAATGGGAATTGTTAGAGATGTTGAAGTCTTGTGTGGGAAAACTAAATATCCTACCGATTTTCTTGTTCTTGGATCCCCACAAAATAGCTTTTGTCCCATTATTTTTGGTAGACCCTTCTTGAACACTGTTAATGCTAAGATAGATTGCAAAAAGGATGTTGTTACTATTGGTTTAGGTGATATGTCTCATGAATTTAATTTCTCTAAATTTCGTAGACAACACCGTGAAGAGGAATTGCCTAGTAAAGATGAAATTATTGGTCTAGCTTCTATTGCCGTACCTCCTAGTGATCCTTTAGAACAATATTTGCTAGACCATGAAAATGATATGTTTATGAATGAAAAAGGGAAATAGATGAAGTATTCTTTAAATAGGAACCCATCCTGAAACACAATTTGCCTGTTGAAATCCTAGGGGATCCTCCTCCACCCAAGGGTGATCCCGTGTTCGAGCTCAAACAGTTACCTGATACCCTTAAATATGCTTATCTTGATGAGAAAAAGATATATCCTGTTATTATTAGTGCTAACCTTTCGGAGCATGAAGAAGAGAGAAAACTCTGAAGAAGCACCATGCGGCTATTGGATATACTCTTGATGATCTTAAGGGCATTAGTCCCACTCTGTGTCAACAAAAAATAAATTTGGAGGAAGATGGCAAGCCAGTTTGTGATCATCAACGACGGATGAATCCTAAGATGAAGGAAGTTGTAAGAAAGGAAATACTAAAGCTTCTTGAGGCAGGTATAATTTATCCCGTTGCTGATAGTCAGTGGGTAAGTCCTGTCCATTGTGTCCCTAAGAATGGAGGTATTACTGTCGTTCCTAATGATAAAGATGAGTTGATCCCGCAAAGAATTATTACAGGTTATAGGATGGTAATTGATTTCCGCAAATTAAATAAAGCTACTAAAAAATATCATTACCCCTTACCTTTTATCGATCAAATGCTACAAAGATTATCCAAACATACTCATTTTTGCTTTCTAGATGGTTATTCTGGTTTCTTTCAAATACCTGTGTCAGCCAATGATCAATCAAAGACTACTTTTACTTGCCCTTTTGGTACTTTTTCTTATAGACATATGCCTTTTGGTTTATGTAATGCACCTTCTACCTTTCAAAGATGCATGATGGCTATAGTCTAACTTTTGTGAAAAGATTTGTGAGGTTTTCATGGACGATTTCTCCATTTATGGATCCTCTTTTGATGATTGCTTAAGCAACCTTGATCGAGTTTTGCAGAGATGTGAAGAAACTAACCTTGTCTTGAATTGGTAGAAGTGCCACTTTATGATTAATGAAGGTATTGTCTTGGGGCATAAAGTTTCTGAAAGAGGTATTGAAGTTGATAAAGCCAAGGTTGATGCTATTGAAAAGATGCCATGTCCCAAGGACATCAAAGGTATAAGAAGTTTCCTTGGTCATGCCGGTTTTTATAGGAGGTTCATTAAGGACTTCTCTAAAATTTCTCGGCCTCTGACTAATTTATTACAAAAAGATATACCATTTGTCTTTCACGATGATTGTGTAGAAGCATTTGAAATACTTAAGAAAGCATTGATCTCTGCACCTATTGTTCAGCCACCTGATTGGAATTTACCCTTTGAAATTATGTGTGCTGCTAGTGATTATGTTGTAGGTGTTGTTCTAGGGCAAAGAGTTGATAAGAAATTAAATGTTATTCAATATGCTAGTAAAACTCTAGACAATGCTCAGAGAAATTATGCTACTACTGAAAAAGAATTCTTAGCAATCGTATTTGCTTGTGATAAGTTCCGGCCTTATATTGTTGATCCTAAAGTAACTATTCACACTGATCATGCTACTATTAAATATCTTATGGAAAAGAAAGATGCTAAACCTAGACTTATTAGATGGGTTCTCCTGCTACAAGAATTTGATTTTCATATTGTTGATAGAAAGGGAGCTGAGAACCCCGTTGCAGACAACTTGTCTAGGTTAGAAAATGTTTTTGATGACCCACTACCTATTGATGATAGCTTTCCTGATGAGCAATTAAATGCCATAAATGCTTCTCACACTGCTCCATGGTATGCTGATTATGCTTATTACATTGTTGCTAAATATGTTCCACCTAGTTTCACATACTAGCAAAAGAAAAAGTTCTTCTATGATTTGAGACATTACTTTTGGGATGACCCACATCTTTATAAAGAAGGAGTAGATGGTGTTATTAGATGTTGTGTACCTAAGCATGAACTGGAACAGATCCTACACAAGTGTCACTTCGAGGCTTATGGAGGACACCATGCTGGAGATAGAACAACACATAAGGTATTGCAATCCGGTTTTTATTGGCCTACTCTCTTCAAGGATGCCCGTAAGTTTGTCTTGTCTTGTTATGAATGTCAAAGAATTGGTAATATTAGTAGACGTCAAGAAATGCCTATGAATTATTCACTTGTTATTGAACCATTTGATGTTTGGGGCTTTGATTATATGGGACCTTTTCCTGCCTCCAATGGATATACACATATTTTAGTTGCTGTTGATTACGTTACTAAGTGGGTAGAAGCTATTACAACTAGTAGTGCTGATCATAACACCTCTATTAAGATGCTTAAAGAAGTTATTTTTCCAAGGTTTGGAGTCCCTAGATATTTAATGACTGATGGTGATTCACATTTTATTCATGGTGCCTTCTGTAAAATGCTTGCTAAATATGATGTTAATCATAGGATTGCATCTCCTTATCACCCACAGTCTAGCGGTCAAGTAGAATTGAGTAATAGAGAACTCAAATTAATTTTGCAAAAGACTGTTAATAGATCTAGAAATAATTGGTCCAAGAAACTTGATGATGCATTATGGGCCTATAGAACTGCATATAAAAATCCTATGGGTATGTCTCCGTATAAAATGGTTTATGGAAAAGCATGTCACTTACCTCTAGAACTAGAACATAAGGCTTATTGGGCTATTAAGGAGCTCAATTATGAGTTTAAGCTTGCCGGTGAGAAGAGGTTATTTGACATTAGCTCTCTTGATGAATGGAGAACCCAAGCCTATGAGAATGCCAAATTATTTAAAGAAAAAGTTAAAAGATGGCATGACAAAAGAATACAAAAGCGTGAGTTTAATGTAGGTGATTATGTATTGCTATACAACTCTCGTTTAAGAATTTTTGCATGAAAACTTCTCTCTAAATGGGAAGGTCCTTACGTTATCGAGGAGGTCTATCGTTTCGGCACCATAAAAATCAACAATTTCGAAGGCACAAATCTGAAGGTGGTGAACGGTCAAAGAATTAAACATTATATATTAGGTAATCCTATAAATGTTGAAACCAATGTTATTGAAATCATAACCCCGGAGGAATACACAAGGACACTTTCTGGAACGTTTCAGACTCCGAAAAGGAATAGGTATGTGGTATGGTAAGTAAACCGACTCCAAAACAATTCTAATGGCAATTTTCTTCCATTTTGGAATATTTAGAAAAATAGAAAAATAAGAAGCAGTCCGGAAAGAACACGAGTGCTCCACGAGGGTGGAGGGCTCACCCTACCCCCTGGGCGCGCCCCCCTACCTCGTGGGCACCTCGTGTGCTCTCCGGACTCCGTTTTCGTACATGACACGTATTTTGGTCGGTAAAAATTCATTATATAATCTCCCGAAGGTTTTGACCACCGTATCACGCAAATATCTCTTGTCTTTGTTTCGAGACGTTTTCTGTCAGGGTTGTCAAGGCCAGGCATTATGTCGTCTCCCTCCTCCTCCAACCATGAGGGCAATGATGCTTGGCTAATGAAGATAGAGCTGAAAAGAGAAGAACCCATGGAGATCAACAAGGATGAAGGGATCAAGAAGGCCACAGAGGACCAAGTTCCGGCAACAGAAGAAATCCTTCAACTTGATCACAATCTTCTTACCCCAATTGAGATCGAAGTTTTCAAGATAATTGAGTTAGCTCATATACAAAATAAGTATCTCACACGTGAAAATATTTTGTTGAAGGAGCATATCATTGCACTCAAAGGCATTATCCGCAAGTTAGAAGACCTCCTACGCTCGATGTGCCACTATCCATCATCAACAACTCCACCTTCTTCACCAACAAAGAAGAACTGAGTATCGGGTATGGGCACTCCCCTTGGCAACTGCCAAGCTTGGGTGAGTGCCCCGGTATCGTATCGTATCACCATCACTTTTATCTTTACCGTTTTCTTAGTTCGATCCTTTTGGTAATATTCTGATCTAGTAGTATAAAGCTTTTAGTATGATCTAGTTGTGAGTTTTGCTTTATGATCTTTCTATGTAATCGAGTCCGTGAGCTATATATAATAAAGGTTAGTCTTGAGTCAAGGGCTTGATTATTTTGCCATGATCTTGAGTGAATAAAAGAAAAGAGAAAGCATAAAAAGGAAATAAAAGAGATCATATGGATCTTATGGAGAGTAATGAGCTCACATAGAAAAAGTTTGATGAATAAAAGCTGTTTAGAGTTGACAAACATAGTTTTGGGCATCGTTGCAATTAATAGGAAGTAATAAATAAAGAGAGGTCTTCACATATAAATATACTATCCTGCACATCTTTTATGATTGTGAGCACTCATTTAAATATGACATGCTAAAGAGTTGATGTTGGACAAGGAAGACAACATAATGGGTTATGTTTTCTTGCATCTGAGATAAATTATATTGTCTTGGATCATCCAACATGATTGAGCTTGCCTTTCCCCCTCATGCTAGCCAAATTCATTGCACCAAGTAGAGATACTACTTGTGCTTCCAAACATCCCTAAACCCAGTTTTGCCATGAGAGTCCACCATACCTACCTATGGATTGAGTAAGATCCTCCAAGTAAGTTGACATCGGTGCAAGCAATAAAAATTGTTCTCTAATTATGTATGACTTATTAGTAGGGATGGTAATTTTATCCACGGATCTGGATATCAATGGATACCCGACCCGGTTGGGCAAGGGTATGGAGCACATTTTCGCCCATGGGTCCATGAATATGGATACCCACGAACAGCCAGGTTGGGCATGGTTATAGTTTGTGCTCCATGGATATCCAATGGATACCCATATGACATGTGGGGCCATATGCCAGTGATAGTAGAAAAAGCGAATCAATGGGAAATGGCAGGAAATATGCAACTTGTTCCATGAGCTATATGCTGGAGAATCAACCTCTGGTATGTCACACTTAAGGACTCATCGTATTACTTGTTGCCTACTTATGCATGTAGCTTATGTTGTCATTTGTGAGTGAATGATGATGAGTTAATTTGCTCTTTGGGAAGGCTTCATGCTGACGTTTCTATGCCCATGGAGCTCCATGGGTATGTGGGTATCCAGTGGGTTTGGACATGGGCACAAGTTTTGCCCATGGAGCTCCATGGGTATGTGGGTATCCAGTGGGTTTGGACATGGGCACAAGTTTTTCCCATGGCTAATTTGGTGGATGGGCAGAGGGTAGGAAGATGGGTCATGGGTTGGATTTGGACCAGCTCCACCCGCCCCAAACCCGACCCATTGCCATCCCTACTTATTAGTGTGGGAGAAAATAAGCTTTATACGATCGTGTGATATGGAAGAAATAAAAGGGACGGACTGCATAATAAAGGTCCATATCACAAGTGGCAATATAAAGTGACGTTCTTTCGCATTAAGATTTTGTGCATCCAACCATAAAAGCGCATGACAACCTCTGCTTCCCTCTTCGAAGGGCCTATCTTTTACCTTTATGTCCTAACTTACATAAGAGTCATGGTGATCTTCACGCTTCCTTTTTACATTTTATCTTTTGGCAAGCACAACATGTTGGAAAGATCCTGGTATATATGGCTAACTGGATGTGAGTTTTCATGAACTGTTATTGTTGACAATACCCTTGAGGTAAAATGTTGGGATGCAAAATTATAAGCCCCTATCTTTCTCTGTGTCTGATTAAAACTCCATACCCATAAGTATTGCGTGAGTGTTAGCAATTGTGAAACACTATATGATAGTTGAGCATGTGGACTTGCTGAAAAGCTCTTATATATTGACTCTTTCCTATGTTATGATAAATTGCAATTGCTCCAATGACGGAGATTAAAGTTTGTTAGTTTTCAATGAAGTTTATGATTCATGCTTGAAATTGTGATTGAATTGTCACTCTAGCATACACTACAAAAAATACACTTCTGTGATGATACGTGTTTGTCACAGTAGGTCGCTTTTTTTGTCATGCATGTACATCCATGACAAATTTATGACAGAATCAAGATAGTCATACCTGTGCTGTCGTAGAAGTGTTCCATGACATTACCAAAATTATCATCACGGAAGTGTCCACTTCCATGACGATAAATCGCGCGTCACAAAAGTGCTTTCGTCAAGGGTGACCGACACATGGCATCCACCGTAACGGAACGCCGTTAAGCTATCGGGTCGGGTTTTGGATCCGATAACCCGTTAACAGCCCCGACCAATGGGAAATTTCCACGTGTAAAATTCTTATTGGCCGGATGAAACACGTGTCAGCTCGTCAGTGGGTCAGATAGGCGCCTATGATATGTCGACACGTGCCACGGCCCACAGTGGCCCATTTAGCTTACAAAGCCGGCCCGTTTGACTTGGTCAAAAGTTAACGGGCTGGCCCATGAAAAGCATGTTAATGGTCTCTTCGAAAATAGCCCATTTTACGGCCCGTTAACTCAGGGCCCGTTAGGCCCTAAAGGAAATCGGCCCAACAACGTCATGTGGGCCGTCGAATATAATACCAGCCCATTTCACTTTCGGACCATGTATAGCCCACGACGTATTTCGGCCCATATGAGGCCTTCGTATCTTTCGGCCCATTACAGGCCCACGGTGAGTCTAGCCCATAATGAACAATAATTTTCTTTATACCCGTTAACGGCCCGTGATTTACATGGGCCGTTTCCAGCCCGTGTTAGCTTTCGGCCTATTGACGGCCCATACGTTCTTGGGCTCCTTTTAGGCCCTCGATTACTTCCGACCCGTTACTGGCCTGTTCCACTAATGGGCCAAATTCGGCCCATGGCAAGAGTTGGCCCGTTACTGGCCTGTTACCCTAATGGGCCAAAATCGGCCCATGGCAAGAGTTGGCCCGTTTCTGTCCTGTTAACCCGTTGCCATGTTTCCAGCTCATCCTATATTCTGGCCCATTAACGACCCGTTATGCCTGTGACAGAATTAAGCCTTTGCTATCCTACGGCTTGTTAACGGCCTGTTATCGTGCTGGGCCGATACCAATTACGCCCGATTATGGCCCATGTAGACACATTTATCCGACGGCCCGAGGCCCACCGATTACAGGCCCATTTATCGACGGCCCGTAGGTGACCCATGAATCCTACGGCCCGTATATGGCCCATGGTAGTTGCGGCCACTAGCAAACCAGGGAAAAAGAAGACTAGGAAATAAATAAGGCCGAAACTAACGCTAGGCTATTAAGGCGATTGCATAGATTACATCCACTCGGCATCAAAGATCGCCACCAGTGCAAATATAGGGAACACCCTACACTATACAAAAATGGCTTGCTATTTTCTTCAGGCGGTGGCTGCACGTTAAGAATAAATTTTGTATCGCACCAAAACAAATTACAACTATATAACAAAAGGAAGGTTTGCATAAAACTTAACAGTCTAGCAGATAAATGCACCACCAGAAGTTCAGAAGCTCAGTTCATTTGACCTGACTGTTACGTTTTCATGCTGTATTGTCCGATGGAGCACCATAACCCTCGCCTTCATTTCCCCTAGGCTCCTGAACAACATAGCAAATGTCTGATAGTCTGGTTTCAAAACCATGCATATCTTGACGACATTGAGCAATGTTTCTCCTTGTTTCACAAAGGGTCTCTGTTAGGGAATGGACTTGTGTCTGGAGCGCAGATACAACATTGCTTTGAGCTTGCATATCTTGATCATGAGGCAGTTTGGACGATATTGCCTTAACAACCAACCCAGTATTACGCAGGAACGTGCTTTTGGCACTGTTAGTGGACAGGTACTGACCCACTGCAGCAAGAGCTGACATTGCGGTTATAGTTGCCTCGCCACCTTCAAAAGGTGGCGGTTCCACCATTTTTTCCATAGCTTGCTGAAAAGTTGAGGTTTTACATTAGTAGTACCAGAACAGAAGATATTAAGGAGGCAGCAAAACCAAACAAAATAGCTTTGGTCTATATACAGAACTTATTCTAGTGAACCCATGTAAAATATTAGTTGTATTTTATTGCAAAGTACATAATAAAACCAGGTTCCAAACATATGACCATGTACCATCGCTAATGTATTGTCTATTTCTTCACATTGTATTGAGGGCTAAGGATAAATAGACGAAGTTTATAATACGGTAAGCATAGTATGACGTCATTCATATCACAAAACAACTGAGAACAGACAAACATGCAATTGTAACGTTGTGTGGGCAAGTCCAGCACGGAACTAGATTACGGGTCAAGATCAAAGGAACATCACTCCTCTCTTTTAAACCTTGTAGACAATTGTGTATAAAATTGAAAAGAGTAATAGACATTGGCTGCAAACCATGCAGTTCAAGGCACAAGTCAGAGTAAGTAGTAGTTAAAAGGCATGAGGATTAAGGACTTACAACAGCGGCTTTGACTGGTGTAGTCATGCCCTTCTTCTTGCTGGTGTGACAGTCCTTGAAGATTTCAACATCATTTGGTTCAGGTACTTTTTGGTCTTTGCGGGCTTTCCTCTGCATTTGGAACAAGTCAATATAGATCTGATAATATGGTACAACGAAAAGAGTGAAACATCAACTAATTAAAAGAGCCTCGCAGTGTGCAATATAGCTACGAGATCCTGTCATCTGTTGGAATTTCACTTTCGTACGGTTGGTCTTTTTCTTTGAATAGTTCACCTACAAGAAGATAGATTTGTATGGCACATGCGTAAATAGGACTTCAACATGTGATCTGATGACATATATATATAATGTACCTGATACTTTGGATCGGACCAGTCTTTAACGAGGCCTCTCCAGTCTTCATCAGATATATTTTCCACTGGAGATGTTTGGGCAAGTTCACTGTTAGCCTTGCCTTCAAAGTGAGTTTTCCTCAAGGTATATCGATACTGTCGCAGAGCAGACTTGAAAACATGGGTGCAAGCTTGTCTGGTTGCAGCATCTTGGCTATCCAACTATAACCTCATATGTTGAAAATTATGGGAGTCTCATTATCAGCAACCTAGAAAGTATTGGACAGAGCAAGACGATATTACTAGTTTCCATACATAACCATCATTACAAATAAATGGTCGAGGAAGGTGTTGAACTGGGTTTCGTCTTCTTCATTCCTGTACTGAATCCATGTTGGGGGGATACGTACATGACACCTAACAGCAACTGCTGCCTCTGATACTAACTTGGCTGACTCTGTAGCATCACGTGGCCTTTTTAAACCTGCCTCAAAACGGATCTCCATTCTTCCTCCTCTAGATTTAGTTAACCTATCAAGCATTATCCCTGATGTTTGTTTCCTCTTGCGCCTAGGTGCTAGTCCAACAACAAACATAGGAAGTGTTAGTGTACATCAAACTGTGAGACTACATATAAAGAAGCATGCAACTATAACTTGACTCCAGCAACTACCTTCTTGTTGTTGAAGCTCACAAGGTTCATCTGATATTGCCAACTCGTCTTGTGTCAAGAGTGCTTGGGAAGTAGTGTCAGGTGGCAAGGGAGCTTGGGAACGTGCTGCTAGCTCAGTTGACGCACGAGTAAGTCGTGCAGCTGGTAGTACTGTGGTAGGTGTTGCAAGAACTAGGGCTGTCTCTGCTTGTTTGGTGGCAGCTATTTGTTTCTGTTTGTCTTTTTTTGCAACTCGTGTAGCATGGGATGTCGTGTTTGTAGAATTTTCTGCTGGACTTTGACCTTCTATTGCACCATCAGTACCAGCAGAATCTGCAGGATTCATCCGCTTCTCATTCCCTGCCATTCTGTGTTTCTTCCTCTTTCTCTGTGCCATGTTAAGTCAAGCCGACAAGAAAAATGAATAACAATTTAGTTCTTCAGAACAAATTGATGCGTGATGCAGACGAACTGAACTTTGATGTTAGACAACCACATGATAGGAGGATGTAATATGTATGAAAAACAGGATGGAAGAGATAACCAGAACTATGATGTGTAAACTAAGAAGAAGACATTTCACCAAATTAGAAGCAATGCAATGGAAGGTAGACACCATATGAAAGATGCTACAAATATCGCTCTGCCAAGTTAACAGTGTCTCATCATAAATGGCGTTTAAACAAATGTGAAGCAGTACAAGAAATAAATCATATGCAAGATGCAAACAACATCACATTACCATGTTAGAGGTCTCTCGTCATTAGTGCCATTGCATATTCACAGCTTATGATGTGTAAACTAAGGAGAAGGCATTTCAACAAATTAGAAGCAATGAAAGCTAGACACCATATGAAAGATGCAACGAATATCACTCTACCAAGTTAAAACTGTCTCGTCATAAGTGCCATTTCAACAAATTAGTAGTACAAGCTAGAAAAGAATGTGAGATGTAACCTATATCACACTCCGAAGTCAAACGTGTCTTATGATAAGTGATTGTTGTAGGTTACACAACAGTAGTAATATGATGTAAGAACATGGTGTGATAGACAGATATTGTATGTTCTAGAAACAGGAACATGTGTCTTACTCAAGTATAATGTGTAAAGTAAGCAGATGGAATTCAACAAAATTAGAAGCAATACAAGCTAGACATCACACATAACATGCAACCACATATAACAGTGCCAAGTTAGAGGGAGCACCGGTGATGCTGCACTAGGGGAGATGTGCTCATCATAAACACAACTTTGTTGAGTGTCTATGCATGTGTTGTCTTGGAAATCATCTTGGGGGTGTGGAGGAGTATAAACTTTAGAGGCCCTCCGTTCGGAAGGAGCACCTTTATCCGCTGCCTTGCTAACTTCCTTCCGCTTTATTGATTTTGAATTGTCAAGTAAAACCGACAAGAAAAAGCAATAAAATTCTCTCTTCAGAACTCATTCATGCATGATACTGACAATCATTATTTTGATGTAAGGCAAACACATGATACCAGGATGGAATATGTACGAAAAACAGGACGGTATGGCGTGTTCACAACTGTTTGTGTAAACTAAGCAGAAACCATTCAAGCAAATAAGAAGCAATGCAAGCTAGACACCACATGAAAGATGCAACCAATATGACTCTGCCAAGTTAAAAGCGTCCCATCATAAATGGAATTTCAACAAATTAGAAGCAGCGCATGCTATAAATCATATGAAAGATGCGACTAATATCGCACTGCATATACTAAAGGTATCTCGTCATGTTGATTGATGCGGGATAAAAAAAACAATAGTTTTATGTAAGGACATGCTTAATAGACAGATGTACTATGTACTAAATACAGGAAGGCATATCACGTTAACATGTATAATGTATAAGCTAAGCAGACTAGCACATGCAGTTTAACCGGATTGGAAGAATTACAATCTAGACAACATATGCAACATGCAACCACATATCACGCTGCCAAGTTAGAGCAAGCACCTGCGATGCTAGTGCAGGGGAAATGCTGTAATCAACTGCAGAGGTACGTTCACTATCTTCATGTAGCATTTCTGTTTCTTGAGAATCATGTCGGGAGGCTAACGCTGCATTCTTTAAATGAGGAGTAGTCCCCTTGCCTGCCTGCCTCGTCATAAGTGATTGATGAGGGATATACATGAACATTAGTTTGATGTAAGAACATGGTTAATACACAGATGTACTAGTATGTACCAAAAACAGAAAGGCATGTCATATTCAAAGGTATAATCTATAAGCTAAGCAGATGCAATTTAACCAAATTGGAAGCAATACAAGCTAGACATCCGGCTGGAGTGGTGAGCATGATCATCTAGGACCTGAGAGCCTGGTGGGAGGCGGGCTGCTTCTCCACCATCGCAGCTTTTTAGTTGGCTTCCAGATGATGCCTATCTTTGCTGGGCTTGTCACTGGCTCAGCCAGTGCCCTGACTAGCTATTTGTCTTCTAGTGCTCACGGGATGGTGGTTCATGTAAAAAAATATCTTTTGTTATCTTATCGACTTCGGCCTTTCGAATACAAGCTAGACACCATATGGAACATGCAACCACATATGACACCGCGAAGTTAAAGCAAGCACCTGGGATGGTGGTTCATTGCGAGCGAGGTCATCAACTCCAGATCTACGTTCTCCGTCTCCATCTGCTGACACTGCACCCATTAAAGCGTTGAAACGTGTCTTGCCTAGCCGCACAACAAGCTGGAGCGACTTATCTCTTTTCTTTTTGGCTTCTCTCATGGCAGCAGAGTCTGAAATACCCTTGCATAAAAACACAACAGTGAGAGTAAGGGTGAAGTGTGTGCAGAACTAGTGCACTATAAAAGTAGCAGATAGCAGGTGGCTGAAAAATGAATGACAGGAGACATATGATAGCTCTACAACATTGCATGGCAAACAAAATTAGATTCTACTCAGTATGATTTTGTAATATATGAGCACAGGAAATGCAGGTACTCCTCCAGCACACCACCACATGTGGTCATATCTAAGATAATAGTCGACTGAAAATAAATAGGTCAGTCGATTTTTTAATGAACCATCCGATCTATAAGGAACGGGCAGATGGCCTTCGTCTACCTCCCGCTAGTCACTATTGACGATCTTTCTCGAACCGCCAGCGACCACCGGCCCAGACCCCTGCCTCCGCCGCCCCGCCCTCCCATCGACCTCACACCACCGCCGTGCTTGGAAGCGCCCCCAGGCTATCCCTTTAATCCCGGCCGACCTCCAGATCGGGCTCCGGTAGCTCTAGGCCGCACATGCCCCTATGATAAACACCAAGGCGCTGCTTCCCCGGCGTAATAGGCGTACTAGCGCCTGTTACGCCGGGGAATGCTTCCGTTAATTGGGAATCAAGTGGCCAGAAATTGAAATTCAGGGGGGCAACGGACCTCTAGCTAAGGTGAAATAGTATATGAGGAGAAACCTTGTGCATCAGAGTTACTAGGAACATCTAGTATCAAGAAGAAGCGGTCAACTAGTGTCTTCTGTGGGATGAATACCTTGCAAGCAGAGACGTAAGATTTGCACGAATAAGGGAAGAGGAGTACCTTTTTCGGTTGCCGGTGTGGTCACCCCCACATGTCGCGCTGATCTTCTTGTTTTTACCGGGAAACCGATGTTCTGGAGGGTGCATGCTTGGACGAACCCATGGCCAAATTTTTGACCGTGTTGCCGTGGCCGTATGTCGGCGGAGGGGAAGCAGATCTGAGGCGGTGAAGGATGGCGTAGCAGGAACAGCTCCGGTGCGGTGGAGGGTGGCGAAGTTGGAGAGGCAGCGGTGAGGCACAGGACGACATGGTTGAACTGGCTCGGGTACGGACGGCTCGGCCTCGGCTTCAACCACTAGTCGTGGAGGGCATTGCGGTGGACGACGACATCGGGGTATCGGCTCCGGCGTGATGGAGGAGGGCGGCGGTTGATGGGTGGGATGGGGTGGCGGACGGAGGACGCCGGGGTTTCGCGGCTAGTGGAGAGGTAGTTTTGGCGCCCACGGAGTACGAATGGGGAATCAGACGGGTCTGGGACGCGCTTGTTTTTGGCTTTTTTGAACAGAAGATGGGATGCGCTTGTTTGAAATTTGGGGAAAGTACAAACTTTGCCCCCTCTTAAATTTGGGACCTACTGCGGGTCGGGGGTAGGATGGTAATCCTAGGTGTCCCAAATAGTGGGCGGGAGCGATTTCGGCCGTGCGCATGTGTGCTTAGGCGCCATTGTGTATGAATGTTTTTCAGATGCGGTTGCGTGGCGTCTAGATGAAGCTACAAACCTACCCCGGTTTAGACCTTTGGACATCGGGCCGGTAGGTTTCACGGGTCGGAGTTATTAGAAAAGTAATTTCCTTGTACTACCAAACATTGGTCTCACGTGGGTTCGGGCGAGTAGAGGCTCTTTTGGCGCTTCGTTCGAAATTTTGAAACACAAGCATTCACGTTTAGAGTACTCTTGAACTATGAGGATTGACCTAAATATACAACGTTATATTTGACCTTGTATGTTTGAAAACCTCATTAAATTATACGCTTCTTTTTGAAATTTTGACACTTGAAAATACTATAACTACGATTATTTTCGAATGGAGGAGCTAAATTTGAATCTATTTTCTACACGACTACATATGCTATTATGTACAAAATCAGAGCAAAGATTGGTGCCCCCATAATTTAGGTATGGTTTACAAATGCCATGATATGAAATTCAAATAATTGAATGGACTTCATGTTGAATTCGATTTTTTAAACCACCTTAAGTTGAATTCAAATGTATGCTAGTTCATAGGTAGTAGCTATTTATAATGTCCATTGTGTAACTTTCGTATGTATAATGTGCTTTACACACACAACATGAACTATACTCACGTTTATATTCAATTGCTAAAGCGATGCATTGTCTGGAGTTCAAAATACTAACTATGTGGATCAATTGTGTCGAATAATAACATAAACATGCCCAAATTCGATAGAATCTAGATGTCTGATGGATCAATGACCGCTCCTTACGCGAATTGCAAATATCATGATCCCATCCTAATATTTGGATACAATTTATATCTTTAATCAATGTGTAGAGCAGTCTTTTACGTGTAGTTTCACTCTCCATCGGTGGTCTCTTACACATGCTCACAGACTCTCTCCCGAGGTGTCTTTCTCGCACACATGCTCTAGATATAACCCTCCCTCTCTCTCGTAACATTTACAACTGTTTTCACTAACCTTTATCATAAGCACTCTTCCTCTCGCAAACATACACACGCACAATCCTCATCGACCCTTTCTATATACATGGACCTGCCTACGTGTCTCATGTACGCACATTATCTTTACGCATGTCTCTCACGCATTGTCTCACACCTCTCTTCCTAATCGACGAGTATGATTCTAGCAGAGCATTCTGTAGGATGCCCCTTAAAGTTAGGTTGGATGAATAGTAATATCAAAGATAAAGGGGTTACCTTAGTCCGAGAACCTAGGGTTACAAATCCTAGCCGGCTTTGTCAATGGACATAGAGTCCTTCACAATTCTGCTATCTTTGTCTTGTATGACTAGTCATCCATGGGTCTTCCTAAATGCGTCACGGGCAAACCAATGTGGCGCAGGACGGAACAGAATGAAGGGCCTCACCTCGACCCGCCGGATCTCACGCGGTGACACACCCTCTTCCCCCACGTCTCATTATCTTCTCACACGCACAAATACCAACACAAACACCACACACTATAAAATTTCTCCTGGTGCCTCTATTCCCTCCCCCCTTGCAGATACACACTCAACGGAATGGAATCTCTTGTTGTGACGTCATATTCGCCTCTCTCTCTCTAGACCTCTCTCATTTCTCGTGCTATCTCTCCCACGCCCCCCGTCGGCCCCTCTATCCATGCCTCTCTCGAATACGTAATACACACACATACCTCTCTAGGCCCCGCCAAATGCATCAACTACACATTCACACATGTCACATCACGTACCCCATTGATCTAAAAAGCCCTCTCTTCATGTTTATTTCGCATACAACATTCCTTTTGAATAAAGTGTGGCCAAAACAATATTTTAGAGTTTCTACATATATACAACATTACAAAGTATATGGAGAGTACGAACGCTAATTTGCATTGCATGGTGCCCACAATGATATTTATTCCACATTGTGAATTTGTATATTTTTATACTATATACAAAGTTAGTCATAATAAAGAGAAACGAAGAGCATCTCTCTCTCCATCGCATACCCCCCCGTACGCCCTTTCACGTATGCATACAAAACTATCTCCAGGTCCTCTAAAAGTAAGCCCCCTAAAAATTCAGGCATGTTTCATCTTTCTCTCGCGATATATGCAATGACGATCATTGTATTTGAAGCGAAAGCATGATATGTACATTGGACTTCGGAATCCACTCATTACAGTCACCATTTATGTTTAGTGGTTATTATGCGGTCACGGGCTCACCGTACAACTCTGTATTTGCTCATGACATGACTAGTTGACCAGTTAAACGCTCCACGTGGCACCTCTAGTGTTGCATCACATTATCTCACTACCATCGTGCCCACCTATCGACTTGTATCTACTCTACATCTACACTCTTATAAAATACATAAAATACACTCTTATAAAAAACAGAGTTGGTGATGATGGTGTGTCTGCCATCCTGCAATATAGGCCGTCCGATTTATATCTGACGGATAGGAAAGAAACTATGGCAATTTTGCAAAAAGGTACCCACACACCTCTCCACATTTGCAAATAAGGCCTTCCCTCGTTCATCCTTTTCTCTCGCAAGATAAACAAGTCATACAAATGCATCTTGATGTTACGTGCAACGCACGGGCATCTTGCTAGTAAGAATGAAAACAAACGACAAAAATATATTTGGACGGTGGTTCGAAGTCATGACTGCGGGCATAGCGGACAAGGTGGCCTTGTATTGGTATGCTGAGCCATCTGTTTTAACACACATGAGCTGGTGTGGTGATTATACACACACACACGCATGCACATGAACTGCATCCACGCAACACTCACACACACATGCACCCACGCACGCACGCAACACTCACACGCATGCACGCAACACTCACACGCACACACGCACGCATGCATGCACACACCAGTGCACCACACGACCAACACACACTCTCACGGTCAAGTGCTCAACCTACACGTGCATGCGCACACATCAGGCCCTGACAGACACATACCCAACCAGGTGATTCCCGCGCACGGGTTGGAGCTTTGTCGCGCCTGCGTAAATTTGTGTTTATCTGACCTTTTGCCTATGCGAACTGACAGGTGGGACCCACAATGAACGTGGTCAATTTAACTAGTCAACATGGTGCCACGCAGACTATTTGGCCGGTCAACAGAGTGCAATCCGATGCTGAGCTGTGAGCAAGTGACTGTATAATCACCGCAAAACGTATATAGTGACCGTAATCAGCTTATTCTGAAGTTCGGTGACCGTATTACGCTTTTCTCTCTGTAGGCCCTCGAAAACTACATCTCTACACGTTCTCGCATGTTACATCTAACAACTATGCAATACAGCACTACTACTACATTCTAACACAATAAATCATATGTGTTTTAAGTTTTACTAGATATCATATTGTTACTTATAATTATTCAGTTTGCATACATTAAAATTGCCTTTGAAATGTATGGACAGTATCATCTACCGCGCGGGAAAAATCCCGCCCTTTCCCGTTTAATCGGGTTTGTATCGATGGATCGTGCGAAACAACAAAACTATACTAGTACTATATAGTACAAGTGACAGTTCACTGGGCCGTCGTGTCGTCTACTTCTCTGTCGTAAGAGTGGAGCGCTCGCTTTCATAAATCTTCTAGTCCCTTTTGCCGACATGTGGGACATCAAGCTACCGGGTCCACGTGCCATACCGGAATACAGTGCAGAGCAGCCGGGGTGAAGCACCCCAGTCATGGCGCCGACGTAGTAATGAGCAATGAGGCGTCAAATCACAAAGCTGCACCTTTCCCGCAGTTAAGTTGGAGGGACGAAGCAACCATCATTTCACTCGTTGCTGAATCCGCTTCAACCTCATCTTCTTCAACTTAACCACGTGTTGCTTCTACAGTTGTTCTGCCTCATGTGGGACACAGATCCTCTTGGTAAAGCACTAACACGTGGGACCGCATGTTAGCAAACCGCTAGGACAACGTCCTCCGAAAATAAGAAGCCTAATCCTAGACTTACAAAGGGCTACGTAGCTGCTACGTATACTTTCCATCGAATCTATATATGCCCCCCTGATTTTCAGGTGGGGTGGGCCTAATCCTCTCCTTTAATCCAATCAAATAGTCCCACATCACATCAGTTCGTAACTTTACGTAAACCATTACGTGGATGTAGCATTTCTCAAATAAGAAACCTCCCCCGCCATCCGCGTGGCAAAATCACCTCCTTTTTACTAATCTCGATTCTATAATTTTTTAGATCAATATAATTTAGATTCGTATAGATAGCACACATGAGCAAAACCAAGTGGTACGGTTACGGGCATCCACAATGTGTAGCCAAATGTGAAAATAGCTTTTGGCATCGTGGCAACTAGTGTGGACGGTGTTGCCAAAGCGAAAAAGAAGGAACCGAAGCTCCGTGATTGATTGATTGAAGGAATAGAAAAATTCAACGTCTCTCCTCTTTCTCCCATGCTTGTACGCATGTAGTACTACAGTATAGAGCACAAAGTCTACTCCCCTGTCCCTTCTATCACAAATCACAAAGCAGTGAGGCGTCAAATCACAAAAGTACGGAACCATCATTTCACTCTTCACTGACTCCACTTCTCCATCGTCTTCTTCGAGAAGCCATCTCACCGCATTAGTTACTCCTAGTAGTACTAGTAAAGGACTTCCTGGATGCAAATGGTGTTCTCCATCGAACGCACTTCGCCAAACCACCACAAAAAAATATCGTAGACGTCACCGCAATGGGGAAGGAAGTCAAATATAGTTACTACCTCCATTTTTTTGTACACAAGGACAGTATATCAAAATTACAGTTTGGAAAGGGCCACCAATACTAATCGAGGCAAAATTGATGGGGTTAGCAACCAAGGACATTAATATCCCCTGCATGCATGCGGAAGTGAGAAGGTTGGTTTGCATGGCGCTGCATTAATCAAGCAACGAGGAGTGAGATGGTTAGCTCTTTGGTCTTTGGAGAAGAAAATATGCATTAATTGACACGTGAAACAAGGATTTGTATCGATTAAATCCCGCGAAGGAAAACCCGGCCTTTCTTTTTTAACACTAGTACTCCTAGTATGTACTAAAAAGAAACGGAGGGAGTACATACTTATCCTGTTTGGGTCTAGGCCTTGCATTGCCAAACTTCGCCACACATTTTTGCCAAGCTTGCCTAAAGTTTTCAAACTGAGAAGGAGGTACACTTGAGCACGGCTATCACGGTCGCACCGCACCAACACACGGTCGCTCCTGCACATCGTGGTCGCACCGCACCCTCACACCGTCGCTCGTGCACGCCGCAAACCCAACCAAGGGAACGCACCCTCACTGACACGTGCTGTCGCATGTGAACACACCAAACTCAGCCATCCTATCGCTGACATATAATTTTCGTTCATAGAGTATGTTTATCCAACCACATGTTGGGGAGTATACGTACGGCCCATGCGGTGGTCTGTTGGGGAAGAAGAAGAGGTGAGGAAGAAGGAAAGAAGGGTTAGGAGACGTAGGATATTCATCGAACCGCCTGAAATGGTAGACTGACCCAAGTCAGGAGACTTGCATAACAAATATATGTTTTTACACAGCAAAAGATCCATGAAAACAACAACGTAAAGAAAAACTATCACTGCTCACGGAAATAGACGGCCTCGTCGTCTTTGGCTGCCGGCGCGAACCAGCCGTCGCTGCCGACGTGTGTCTCCGCACCGTGGTTTTCCTCGGCCTCCATCTACTCGTTCAAGCGGAGCGTGCGGGCGCTCTGCACAGATGAGAGCACAGCCCGGTTCAAGTCAAGGACGCCCGGTTCCGCCTGCAGGAGGGCCTCGATGGCAGCGGCATCGCGTGCTTTGCGTCGAGTCGAGCCTCCGCCGCCCGGTTCAAGTCCAGGACGTCCGGTTCCGCCTGCAGGAGGGCGTCGATGAGAGCGGCATCCACGCGCTCTGCGTCGAGTTGAGCCTCTGCCGCACGGTTCAAGTCCAGGACGTCCAGTTCCGCCTGCAGGAGGGCCTTGATGGCAGCGGCATCCGCACGCTCCGCCTCAAGTTGAGCCTCCGCCGCCCGGTTCACATCCACGACATCCGGTTCCACCTGCAGGAGAGCCTCGATGGCAGTGGCATGCGCGCGCTCCGCGTCGAGTTGAGCCTCTGCCTCCCGGTCCTCCTTTAGTATCGCCATGTTGAACCGCTGGTCCGCCTGCACCATGCGGGACTCGGACGCCGGCATGAAGTCGATGTCCATCGTCTCATACCCATTGTGGGCCTTCTGCGCCGTGACCTCCGCCATGAACATTGGATCGGCTTCCTCCTCCTCGTAGCTTGGCTCCAGAGAACTAGGGGATTGGCCCGCCGCAAAGCGAGCTTGGGAACGGAGGTCTGTGGCGCCGACCGCCACCGTGATTTCTGCGCGGCGCTCCCGCGTCAGCATCTTGTAGTAAGTGATCTTGCGGTGCACCATGGCTTTCTGGCGAACTAGGGGACACTTGATGCGGGCTAGGGGATCGAAAGGTGGGGGAATGGGCTGGAGATTTGGTGTGGTTTTAGGGCAGTGGCTGGCGTAGGCCGAGCAGCGAAGGTTCTGGTGTGAATAGTGGTTCCGGTGACGACCGGTCAATCGGTTTTGACTGTACATCGCTCTTGTCGCGTTAGCGTTGCAGCCCGGCACGCTGGACCCTCCCCGTCGCCCACCGAATGGAACATGCTTCGTCTTGCGTTCTCGCTCGCTTGTGGGACCGCAGTTGAGAGCAACCCGACATCCCTCCCCCTCCCCCGCCCGCGTCATTTATTATACCACCACTCCCTCTGTTTTATGTGGAGTAAGTAAAAATAGAGGGAGTATTACTACGGATGAGGATCCCCTGACGTGGCCGAACCCATTGAGTAACTGACATGCGGGGCCTAGCAAGCATGGGGTCCGCCAATAAGTGACCGAAAGGGAGGGTAAGGCAGGGATACCTACGTCAGAGGATCCACTTCCACTATACTACTTTGACCAAATGTTAGAGTAATAATATATGACATGCACCTTACACAAATGTTAGAGTAATAATATATGACATGCAACATACACAAAGCATACATGGTCTAATGCATTTTTCGAGGCTAACTTTGACCAAATGTTAGAGTAATAATATATGACATGCAACTTACACAAAGCATACGGTCAAATTCGTATGTGAAAGGAGTTTCCAATGATATAATTTTCACACTATACATCTCATGTACTATTAACCTTGTCAATAGTCAAATTGGAAACCATCTTGAGTACAAATCTAGGAGTACGTACGAATCTAACAATATTGATTGGGCGTTGTTGAATGTTGATACCTTTTTTTTATCAAAGTAGATATACTTTGACTACACATAAAACTTATATGTAAACTACTCCCTCCTTCCATCTGTATAGGGCCTAATGCGTTTTCGAGGCTAACTTTGACCAAGAGGTAGAGCAATAATATATGACATGCCACTTAAATAAAGCATACCATCAAATTCATATGTGAAAGGAGCTTCCAATGATGTACTATTAATCTTGTCAATACACTACTAGGAAAAGGGCTATAGATAGGATTGATACTAATGGCGCACCATGGAAGCAGTGCGCCACTACTATATACTAATGGCGCACCGGTTGGTGATGCGCCATTAGTGTGGAAGGCACTAATGGCGCACCAGAAACAGGGTGCGCCACTAGTATTAAATTATTTTTTTTCCATTTTTCCATACATACTAATGGCGCATCAGGTCGAAGTGCGCCATTACTAGTTCTAAGTAGTAATGGCACACCAAGCAGACAGTGCGCCATTACTGTAAAAAAAATATTCTTTTTTTGCAAAACTACTAATGGCGCATCGTTTCACAGTGCGCCATTACTAGTTTAAACTAGTAATGGCGCACTATTACCCGGTGCGCCATTAGTATATATATATATTTATTTATTTTTACTTTTTTGCAAAACTACTAATGGGCAAGAAGATTGTGAACAGATAACTAGCTAAGATCGATTGTATTTAAATCATAGTCTTCATTTCTCGATTGTATTTCATGGGCACTTTTTGATATCATGAATATTTTTAAATTTCATGGGCACTTTTTGAATTCATGAGGACACTTGATCTCGATCTCCATCTCGATCTCGATTCCCCCCTCCATCTCGATCTCAATCCCCCTCCATCTCGATCCCACCCGCACCCTCCCCCGCTAGCTCCACCGCCGCCGACGACCCACCGCAACCCTCCCCCGCTCCACCGCCACCAACGGGCACCCCCCGCACCCTCCCCCGTTCCACCGCCGCAGATGATGATATTTTCAAGTAACAAATTTGAACATATTTTTAAAAAAATTATTACTGTTTTTATAAAAATATTACTGTTATGATTTAAACAAGTTTGAACATATTTAAACACAAATAAATATCAAACAGCATTTAAAATGCATAAAAAAATATTGGGGAGCCTGGGAATAGAACCCAGGACCCGGGTATTTAGGTCCTGCCTAATACTGATGATCATGTGCTAAGAACAATTAAGTAGGGTTGGTTCGAAGACTATCAAGATGATGATCGTATGACTTGTTATGAATAACGAGTAGAAGTTGTATGATGATGATTAGTAGGACTTGTGAGGATTAGTATTACTTCCGACAAACTCGATACTCGCGGTCTTCAGACTTGTAATGTTTTATCTTTGTTCGATCTTTTGAATTCAGAGACTAATATGATGAATTGTATTCAGAGACTAATCTTCTATTGTATTCAATGAATCTGATGTTGATGTGTGCTGCTGTCTATATTCTGTCCAATAATATATTTTGTAACCTGTGCAAAAATCAGAAAAGCAAAAAAAAACCTAATATTCATACTAATGGCGCACTACACAAGACACTAATGGCGCACTGTGATCATCACACTAATGGCGCATTAACTGCTGGTGCGCCATTAGAATACCAAAGCACATGGGTACATATGGCCCCCTGGGAGGCATTCTAATGGCACACTGCAGGCTATACTAATGGTGCACTACGTGGTGCGCCATTAGAACACCAGATACTAATGGCGCACCGGTGATGTGCCATTAGAATTTAATTCTAATGGCGTGATGCCAGTGGCGCACTGGTAGTGCGCCATTAGAAGGCAAATTCGGTGCGCCACTAGCATGCCTTTTCCTAGTAGTGATAGTCAAAGGCGGTCTTGAAAAATGCATTAGGCCCAATATAGATGGAAGGAGGGAGTAGAAAGGATAGGAGGGAGTATATTGTACGTTCAAAAACAAAACGAACATTGAATACCCTTTATATATGATTTGCGGATGCTATGATCACCGGTTCAAAATTTTGAATCCGCCTTAGGTATCACGTGCCCCCACTCGTTCCCTCTCGATTTCATCTCGGGGTCCGGAGATCTATTGAAAGAGGACTAGCATGGGTACATGCGCATGATACTCGGCGGAATGTTCAAATGAGGCATGCGGGAGGATGGACTCGACTGGAGGGCGACATGATCGATGGAGAAGAGGGTTGGAGAGGAATGAGAAATGAGAAAACGCCACATGATTATACTTGAACGGCTCAAATAAACAATAAGTTGTCTCACTTGGCCTACATAGTGAAAGGCCTAATGCGCAACATGGAGAACTGACGCTCGAATATGGCCGGGAAAACAGGGAAACAGACATGTGGGGCACACTCGTCGGGACGATGTAGGGCAGGCTAGTCCAATGGAGAAGCTGGCCCACGACCTCCTCGCCACCGACAACCATTCATGTGGGTCGTTGGGGCCAACAACGGGGTGCAGCTCCAGCACCGCCTCTGGACACGACGACCGCGGTGAGCGACACGCTCATATCATCGCTAGACACGGTCGGTTTCAGTTTGCCGAGGGTGGCGTTAGTGTTGTGGCACGACCAATGGTATGTTTGGTTTGTGCCCAAGGTTGCCCCATCAAAGCATTGGGTAGCCAAAATTTTGGTTGAGGTATTGGTTGCCATGATTTGGCCGACATTGGCAAGAAAAATGAACTTGAGTTGGCTAGAGTTCATTGGCATGCCAAAGAAATGGCAACCATCCAAACAAAGACTAATCTTTGGGTCATGACCAAAATTTTGGTTGAGGTATTGGTTGCCCATGATTTGGCCGACATTGGCAAGAAAAATGAACTAGAGTTGGCTAGAGTTCATTGCCATGCCAAAAAATGGCAACCATCCAAACAAAGACCAATCTTTTGGTCATGACCAAAATTTTGGCAAGGTGCACTTTGGCCACAATCCAAACACACCCCAACACCCGGCTCGTCGAGGATGCACGGGGCGCCGCGACGCGTCCGCGGAGTGGTGTAGCGCGGCCAACTGCATCCTCTGGACCAGAGACCATGCCGGGTCGTCTTGCTTTTTCAATGACATGCGGGGATCGCATGTGAGCAAAGGGCATCTCCAACGTTGCCACGACCGCAGCTGACTACCCTGGCACACCAAAACCCTCGTCCCTCATGCCGTCGCGCGGTGCGTTCCCTGCCGGCGCCAGCTACCCGCATTCATGTCATCCATTTGTATGTCGTCCTTAAGAGGCTCGGTGCCCGAGGAACAACTCCGGCGACTTAATGACGCATCCAGACGCTTGGCCTCACCGGAATGCGCTACTTAAAGCGGCAACGCTCAGCTAACCTCCACACCATAGCGCATCATCCTCCTACCTGGAACCACATCCGCCATGACCGAAAGCACGAACGCTCTGCGGGAGAGCTTGTCTTTGGGGACGGAGCTCGAGGTCGCCGCCCAAGCTGAAGTCGCCACACAAGCGGTGGCCACGCTGGCGGCGGACGACGGGAGCACCGTCAGCTACGCATCCTACTTGCCGCCGACCAACGTCCGGCACCGCCGAGGTTGGGGACTCCTCCGAGGATGAGTAGGGCATGGGAGGCGGCAGGGCATGGTGTGCCAACTGGCCGGTCTGTCTCCCGTGTTCTACTTTTCCTCGCCGGAGACCGCACCTTCACTTCACGGGTCTTGAACCCTGCCCCCGTACATGGAGATCACAGATGGAGGACGTCACTCGCTGCCATAGAATAGGTTTAGGGTCGGGTTTCTTTTATTTTTTTGTCCTATAAAAGTTCGAAATGTAATGAAAATCTGCCGTGTTTGCATTAATCTCGGCCGGTGTATATGAACTTTCACAATACTATACATATTGTAGGAGTACTAGCAAGATGCCCGTGCGTTGCATGGAAGATCAAGATCTTGTGGGAGAAAAGGATGAACGAGGGAAAGCCTTATCTGCAAATGTGGAGAGGAGTGCGGGTAAATTGTCATAGTTTCCTTCCTATCCATTAGATATAGATCGGACGGCCTATATTGCAGGAACCAACGAAAGGGTTAACGTAAATTGCCTCTCTCTCCTCCCCTGATTTTCATGGTGGTGGGCCCCTCCCTCCCCCCAATCTACAATCAACAGCTCACATGTTTCACATTATGTTAATTACGTAACTGGGATTACGTAGGTGTAGCATTACTCGTCCTAAAAAACCCAACTAAGCCAACCTCCCAGCATATCACGCGGGAAAAGACCCGGCCGCGCCATTTTAGTTGGGTTACCGGATTACTAGTAGTAGTATCGATGGATCGCACGAAGCAACAAATTTTTTTTGTGGGGGCGAAGCACCTAGTTTAAAAGGAAAAAATGCGGTACACTCACAGCACTCCTGTCGCGGTCGCATTGCACCCCACACACGTTCGGTCCTGCACACGGCTCACGCAAACGGAACGCGCTTCGGCTTGCCTCTTCACTAACACGTGGGACTGCACTTGGAGAGACTGACCATGCGCCAAACTCCCCCCGCCCACCGCGCGAAAATCCTCCCCCCCCCACACCCAAAAATTCCCCCCAAATCCAATTCAACCGCCCTTCGGCCAACTAGCCAATAATATTCCCCAAACCCCCTCCCCCCTGTCCACCTCCACTCCATTCTCTCCGCCAAAGCCGCCCTCCCCGCCGCGCCGATACGTCGGTGCCGCGGTTCGGCGATCCTCTCGCTCCCACAGTACGCTCTCGTAGACTGCCGTCCTCTAGCTGCGCCGCCACCTCTGGCTACGTTCTTGTGGAGGCGCACGGCGGTCAGCGCCGCCACCGCTAGCGACGTTCGTGTGGAGACGCACGGCAGTCAGCTTCCCCCATGGTACGCGCATTCTAGACTGAGGCCCCGTTCATGTCGGTGTAGCGCTGAATGTTAGCTGATAGACGCTGTTAATCTCACTGTTTGCCGAAGTAGTTTACTGTCAATATGCTCTGCTTAAGAAGCTTCCTTGCCCTATTCTGCACTCAATCTGCTTAGCTAAGATGGCATGCCAAGGCCGATTAGTTGCTAAAATATCCTGTCATATATTTATTGTGACGTATATTGCCATGGTCTAGTAGCCAATCTGTTAGGTGAAATAGCTCTACACCGTTTTATACTCGATCTTTGTTGCTGCGATGGCCTTCGATAGTTCGATGGCTGTGTGCTCGGCCTCATTGACTGCTGAAACAGCCTGCCATAATTTGGCACTCAAATCTGTTTGCTGAATTAGCTTTACATATATTTCGTTACTTAGATCTGCTCGTCCAAATATCTTGCCATAGCTTTAGACATCGACCTAGGTATTTTTTTCTGGACTTCATAAAAAAGCATATATGTTTTTCCTGTAATATCTAGTAGAAGAACTAATTTGTATGTCTAACAGATGGACAGGACTTGGATAACTTCTGCTCGAAGATTCTCCGCTGCATATGTCGAGGGGGTTGAAAACTTCATGAACTTTATCAGAGCTGAGTACGGTGGTCCGAAATCAGATGTGCTCTGCCCGTGTAGCAGTTGTATGAATTCAGTTACAAGACCCCAGTCAACTGTGCAAAATCATCTACACTTGTATGGGATGTCGGTCACATATACTAGGTGGGTTCATCATGGTGAAGCTGTGAACGTCAATGTTATTGACTACGTGGAAGCAGCAGATCACCATCTTGATCTGCCTGATGCTCAGGTGGAAGAGGAGGAGGAGGTGGTGGTGGCGGAGCCAGTGAGTTTGACCAACATTGAAACAATGCTACGAAATGCTCGTGCATTCCGTGAACTTTCACCTGCAGAAGAAAAACGGTGGGCCCGCATGTTGGAACAATGCAACGTTGCTGTCACCCCAGGAAATAAGCTGTCAGTATTCTCAGCTATGGTCACCTTTCTTCAGGTGAAGACATCTGAGCGGATGACCAACAAATCATTCGATGCGATGTTGGCTGCTTTCCGCGAATCTTTCCCAGATGCGTCTGAGCTGCCACACACCTACAGTAAAATGAAGAATTTCCTTCGTGCAGTTGGAATTGGATATGATATGATCCATGTTTGTAAGAATAATTGTGTTCTGTTCCGGAAGGATTATGCCAACTTAAGTGAATGCCCGAAATGCAAATCATCAAGATGGAAAGATGGCGATGCTGTGAAGAGGATTCCTCATAATGTTCTGAGACATTTTCCAATTACACCAAGATTGCAGAGGTTGTTTCATGATGCTGAAACAAGAGAGGATGTACTGTGGCATTCTAGGAACCAGGAGTACAGAGATCAGA
Source organism: Triticum aestivum (assembly GCF_018294505.1). NCBI lineage: Eukaryota > Viridiplantae > Streptophyta > Magnoliopsida > Poales > Poaceae > Triticum > Triticum aestivum. Next base: position 362,876,777 of record NC_057797.1, on the reverse strand, counting down.
ATGTAATGAGCCATCCATCTCATGGTAGTGAGTGGAAAAGCTTCAATGATAAACACAAAGAGTTTGCTGCTGACCCGAGAAACATTAGACTTGGCTTAGCTTCAGATGGATTTAACCCATTTGGCCACCAGAGCGCCACATATAGCATGTGGCCAGTGCTTGTTATCCCTTACAACATGCCTCCAAATGTCTGCACCAAAGAATCAAACTACATGATGGCCTTGCTCATCCCAGGTCCAAAAAGTCCTGGAAAGGATTTTGATTTGTTCATGGAGCCTCTTGTGGAGGAACTTCAACAGCTATGGAAGGGTGTTCTCACTCGAGACCTATATAGCAGCCCACCAGCTGATTTCTTTCTGCGTGCTGTTATAATTTGGTGCATCCATGATTATCCGGCTTTGGGCACTATGTCAGGGCGAACGACACATGGTTACAATGCATGTGTTCGCTGTGACAGGAATCCGCTGTCATACGCAATACTTAGCAAGATCTGTTACATTGGACACCGCCGTTTCCTTGCCAAGGACAAGCCGCTTCCTAGAAAATACCGAAGACATGTGTTCAATGCAAAGCATGAAAACCGTGATGCGCCAAAGAGGCTCACCGCCGATGAGTTGCAAGTGGAATTAGAGAAGGTCAGGCATATTACACCAGGAAACCATCCTGATAATGGTAGCGGGAAAAGGAAGCGTGGCAGGGCAGAAGAGAGATTATTGTTTACCCGCAGGTCCACTTTGTGGGACTTGGAGTATTGGAAAGATTTGGATCTGCGGCATAATCTTGATGTGATGCACATCGAGAAAAATATATGTGACAGCATTATCGGCACACTTCTTAATATTGAAGGCAAGACGAAAGATACCTTAAAATCTAGGATTGATTTGACACACCTGGGTATCAGACAGGATTTGCAGGTGCAAGATGAAGGTAAACCACGGGATATGGCACCAGCTGTGTACGTCTTGGACAAGGTAAAAAGAAAAGAATTCTGCGAGGTCCTGTCACGTGTGAGATTCCCACATGGATTTGCTTCCAACCCTGAAAGGAGAGTCAGTGCAGATGGAAACAAGGTACAAGGGTTGAAAACTCATGACTGCCACGTCCTACTTCAAAGGGTTTTACCTGTTATCCTTAGAGGATTGGGCCGCCCTGACTTATACAGAGCAGTTGCAGAGTTGGGACAATTCTTCAGGGAACTCTGCAGTAGGAATATCAGGATAGATGCTTTGGAGCGTCTTAGAGACAAGATACCAACTATCCTATGCGACCTTGAGAAGATATATCCTCCAGCCTTCTTTGATGTGATGGTGCATTTGGCTGTTCATCTACCTGATGAGGCACTACTTAGAGGTCCAGTACAGTATGGCTGGATGTACCCTATTGAAAGGCGGCTAGGCACTTTCAAGGGCTATGTTAGGAACAGAGCTAGACCCGAGGGTTCCATTGCAGAGGCCTACATTGCTACAGAAGCGTTGACATTCTGCTCAAAATACATTGAAACAGCTGATCAGCTTAGCAAAGAGGTGGGTGAAGACAATCCCGGGCTCAATGTTTTCGATTATTCTGTTCGAGTTACAGGGAAGAGTCGACAAGAGGACAAACCTAAAGATTTGGACAAAATGGTTTGGTATGTGTTGAATAACTGTCCTGAGATACTACCTTATATCAAGTAAGTGCAGTACTGCAGCTTATACATCGTAATCTACCAAACTTGCAGCACATTCTTATATATTTAGATGTTTGACGCGATCACTATGTTGTGCAGCATCTACAAAGAGGAGTTACTGCCGCAAAATCCAAGAAACATTGACAAACTGGTTATGGCAGGATTTGCGAAATGGTTCAAGAACCATGTAAGCTTTTGAAGTGCACTGTCAGTTTTTTTAATATATTGAGTACATAAGATGATCAGCTTGTCTATTTTCTAACCATAGGTTAAGAAGATGCGGGAGGATGGGCAGGCAGTTGATGATGCCCTTTACTCACTAGCAATGGGTCCTGATACTCGGGTAAGACATTATGAATCTTGCGTTGTTGGAGATGTGCGCTACAACACCCTTGCACGAGACGAAGGCAGGAAGACACAAAACAGTGCCATCATGAGCACGGATACGTATGACAAAGAGACAACTGAAATGTATGCTAACATAACAGACATTGTTCAGTTGCAGTATATCTCCAGTTTCGAGGATCATCGGTGTGTGGTTCTGTTGTGCTGTCGTTGGTATAACCTGTTTTCCAGGATCGCAAAACCCAGAGCTGATGATTATTTCAAATCCATCAATGTCAAGGCGGCGTACCAGACCAACGAGCCTTTTATTTTGGCAAATCAAGCAACACAGATATTTTTCTTGGAAGACACATTTGCACGTAGCGATGACTGGAGAGTATTGCAAAGGTTTGAGCAGAGGAATTCGTTTAATGAAGTTGCACAACAAGATGATGCTTACACTGCTCCTGATGTACAAGATAACACAGATGTTCCTAATATCTTTGAGAACCATCACGTCAATGACGCCGGCGAAAAGATTGCCTGTCGTGCTGTGGACATACAAGAGTTGATCAAGAAGAAGCCAACGTTCGAGGACGTTGAGGACGAAGAAGAAGATGACACCATGGGGAATTACGATTCAGACTGATACACATGGCGAAGATGTTGACGCTGCTGCTGCGGATGATGATTACATTGCTTTTGTCGTATTTGCCTGTCAGAAGACGTTTTTTATCTACTATGTGAAATTGTGTTTGCTATGACAACTGAAACCTGATGAACATGTTGTTTAGTATTTTGCTGTGAGAACATCACTTGTTATGTATGCTGATTTGTGTTTGGTGATTGTATGACAACTAAAACATGATGACATTGTTGTTTAGTTGTACTCATATTTGGCTGTGAAACTTGAATTTGATGACATAGTTTGCTGTTGGACTGCAATTTGCTCGACGTCTTCGAATGAGAACAAAGCTGACCCGACAGGGCCTCTGCTATTTATTTATTTATATGAGCAAAAGGGGATACCCCCTGATTTCCGTTAATAGAAATCATTAGATGTTCAAAACACTACGCCCAGCCTGCTACACAGGTTTCATTCATTACTAGTTTCAGCAAAGTGCTCATGTCGTAGCCACTGAATACATCACGAGTGCTACATACACTGCAAATAAAGAGACAATCATCCTACAGAGCACATCGATTTTGCCCATTATCTTCACAAGCTCTTTCATCTCCTCATTGCTGTCAAGGCCGTTCAGCAGCTGTTGCTTGGCCATGATCAGAGGAACTGCATCTTTAACCTTCTGCTCTGCATCTTCCTCTTCTGCCGTTCCTTCAGTTACTTGTCCAACACCCCAACCTGCTGGTATTGGGATTCCTCGGCTAACCAAATAATCAGCGTAGTTGCATTCCCCCACATCAGCAACTTCCCAGAAATACAAATCACACGAATCTTCCCTTTTCTGCACGAATCAAATTGGTAGATCATCAACCAAACTATTAAAAAAATCAGCAACTGAAAGCAGCAGAACAACACTTAAACATATTATTACCCCATGATTCGGGCATTTGTAGAAGACTCGGCCAGGGTTGCGGATTGTGGTTGAGACGCGACGGATGACTCTGCGTGATTTGCAGCAGTGGCACCACACCAACGGCAGCGGGTTGCGATGAGCAATCGGCTGCGGTGCGCGTGCCGGCGAGGGTGTGATGAGACCCACAGGCGATGGTACGGGTTGCGACTTGGCGCATATCTGGTTGTTGCCTGCTGAAGAGCAGGTGGACGAGCAGCCAGCGGACATGGTTGCTGCGGCCAGAGCTTCTGATGCTAGGCAGAGTAAGTAGAGAAGAGGAGAAGCGAACGTTGGATATGTCAGTTTCATTACTTGCAGAGTAGCATAGCACCATATATAGTCATAGTCTAGGTTTGGATTCGAACCAGCTACAGGAGCACGTCTTTCTTTTTTCTAAAACTCGGCAACGTCTCTTTACTGGTACACTAGCTTGTTCTGTACGCCTTCCCAAGTCTTTGATTTTCTTTCCCTTTTTTTGCGAGGACCTGACAGCTGGGACCCACCGGAAGGGCCTCTGTATTTCGCGAAAAAAACGTTCCCCCCGCTGACATGTCGGACCCACCAGCTATATCTTCGCACGCAAGGAAGTGCCTCCTTATTACGCACAAAAAAATGAATACCCCCTGCTAGCTGGGACCCACCATAGTGGGAGGATGACTTGTGGGCCAACAAAGTTGACGGGGACGGAGGGCTTTGTCAACTTAGTCAATATGAACGATTCTAGCTCCAGTGACCGTACGATGTCCATCCAACGGGCGTAGTGCTTCTTCAACCTCTGGTCTTCTTGCTCCAGCCGCCCAAAGCAGCGCCGGTCGTGCCGCATGCTCCTGCCTCCCGTGGCCGGCTGTGCTGCCGCGGAGGCCTCACCGCCCCTACTATTCCCACCGCTGGCCAGGCCCTGCGGCGACGGCAGCCTCACACCGCAGCCGAACCAGTGAACCCTCGTACTCCTCTCCGCGCGGGCTTCCACTGCCGCGTCTTCCCCGGCTCCGCGTCGTCCCCTTCCTAGGCCTCGCCGTCGTCCACCGCCGTGGTGCTCTCCGCGCGGCGTGGTCAACGTGGTCAAGGAACGGCTTCAATCGGAAGAGTACTGTATGTGGAGAGGCTGACAGCTGGGTCCACGGCCACAGCCCAGTTTTTTTGTGATTTGCCAAGTAAGTCGCTTTGTCAGGCCTGTTGGGCTGCAAATCTTTCAAGACGAGGAGAGCTTTCATTCGGCTGGCCGAGAAAATGGCCCATCAGTAATGAGAAATGGGCTGTACATTTTTAAAACACATCAAACCGGCAATTAGTTTCAAATATCTTTTTTTCATTTCAAGATTTTAAATTACATTAATTTTTATGCGTGGAGAATTTGTTGGATTTTATATTGATATACATTTATTTTTAAAATCAGTTTGAATGTGAGTCGAAATTTCGGGATTAAAAACAGTTCGGACCGCACCGAAATATGCAAAATTTCGTATAATTTTTTAACCGTGGCCACAATTTGGGCTGTAATGCTAACAAAAAGAATATGGGCTCCAAAAAAACCTTAAGAATTAGCAAATGGGCTGAAAATTATTAGAAATAATGGCAGATGGGTTGTATGCTGTTTTCCACAGATTTGAGGCTTTCCTAAAAAAAGGTTGACGCACAAGCAGTGACTGTTGGATGTCCATCCAACGGCCGTCGTGCTTCTTCAATCTCTGCTCTTCCTGCTCCAGCCGCTCAAACAGGCGCCGGCGGGACTGCCTGCTCCCTCCTCCCCGCGGCCGGCTCTGCTGCCGCGCAGGCCTCACCGCCCCACCGTACTCCCATCGCTGGCCTAGCCATCCCTCTACTCACCCACACCTGCTGTTATTCTCCGGCGACGGCAGACGAACCAGTAAACCCTCGTACAGTCGTACTCCCCTCCGCGTGGGAAACAACTGCCGAGTCTTCCCTGCCTCCGTGTCGTTCCCTTCCTAGGCCTCGCCGTCGTCCACCGCCCTGGTGCTCTCGGCGCGGCCTGGTCAACGTGGTCAACGACCGACATGCATCTGAAGTGGACTGTACGTGGAGAGGCCGACAGCTGGGTCCACGGCCGCACGCAAGGAAATGCCTCCTTATTACGCGCAAAATAATGATTCCTCCACCTGACATCAGGGACCCACCGAAAGGGCCTCTGTATTTCGCGAAAAAAACGTTACCGCCGCTGACAGCTCGGACCCACCAGCTATATCTTCGCACGCAAGGAAGTGCCTCCTTATTACGCACAAAAAAATGAATACTCCCCCTGTTAGCTGGGACCCAGTATAGTGGCAGGCTGACTTGTGGGCCTACTAAGTTGACGGGGACGGAGGGCTTTGTCAACTTACTCAATAATGCACGATTCTAGCTCCAGTGACCGTACGATGTCCATCCAACGACCGTAGTGCTTCTTCAACCTCTGGTCTTCTTGCTCCAGCCGCCCAAACCAGCGTCGGTCGTGCCTCGTGCTCCTGCCTCCCGTGGCCGGCTACGATGTGGTGGAGGCCTCACCGCCCCTACTACTCCCACCGCTGGCCAGGCCATCCCTCTACTCACCCACACCCCCTGTTACTCTGCGGCGATGGCAGCCTCACACCGCAGCGAACCAGTGCCCTCATACTCCCCTACGGGTGGGCATCCACTGCCGCGTCTTCCCTAGCTCAGCTTCGTCCCCTTCCTAGGCCTCGCCTTCATCCACCGCCCTGGTGCACTCGGCACGGCATGGTCAACGTGGTCAAGGAACGGCTTCCATCGGACGTGGACTGTACGTGGAGAGGCTAACAGTTGGGTCCACGGTCGCAGCAAGGAAGTGCCTCCTTATTACGTGCAAAATAATTATTCCTCCACCTAACAGCAGGGACCCATCGGACGGGCCACCAGTATTTTGCGAAAAAAATCATTTCCCCCTGACTGTTGGGACCCACCGGACGGGCCACCGTATTTCGTAAAAAACATTCCCCCCGCTGTCAGCTCGGATCCATCAGAAGTGCCTCCTTATTACGCACAAAAAAATGAATACTCCCCCGGCTAGCTGGGACCCACCTTGGTGGGAGGCTGACATGTGGTCTTACTAAGTTGACGGGGACGAATGGCTTTGTCAACTTAGTCAATATGAACGATTCTAGCTCCATTGACCATACGATGTCCATCCAATGGCCGTAGTGCTTCTTCAACCTCTGGTCTTCTTGCTCCAGCCGCCCAAAGCAGCGCCGGTCGTGCTGCATGCTCCTGCCTCCCATGGCCGGTTGTGCTGCCGCGGAGGCCTCACCGCCCCCTACTATTCCCACTGCTGGCCAGGCCCTGCGGCGACGGCAGCCTCACATCGCAGCCGAACCAGTGAACCCTCGTACTCGTCTCCGCCTGCGCGTGGGCTTCCACTGCCGCGTCTTCCCTGGCTCCCCGTCGTCCCCTTCCTAGGCCTCGCCGTCGTCCACCGCCCTTGTGCTCTCAGCGCGGCGTGGTCAACGTGGTCAAGGAACGACTTCCATCGGACGTGGACTGTATGTGGAGAGGCTGACAGCTGGGTCCATGGTGGCAGCAAGGAAGTGCCTCCTTATTACGCAAAAAATAATGATCCCTCCACCTGATAGCGGGGACCCATCAGACGGGCCACTGTATTTCGTGAAAAAACGTTTCCCCTTGACTACTGGGACCCACCAGCTACACCTTCACACGCAAGGAAGTGCCTGACAGTCGGGACCCACTTGGTCGAAGCGTACATAGCGTTGTCATTCTGGTCGCGAACGTGTACGTACATATATACTGGTGGATGTAGAGGCGCGCACGTGTCGTAGTAGAGGCGGCCAGGGTGCAAGAAAGAAAATACGAACACGTATGTGTACATACGGGCGGGGTCTCGAACGCCTACTCGCGCATACGTACGGCGAGGGCTCATGTACATGGCTGGGTTGGAACGGAGAAACAGCATCGTTGTCGTGTTCATGGGTCGGAACGGAATGCGTGGTCGTGTTCATCCGGAGGGATTGGACGGAAGAGGCGATGGAAACGAGGCCTGGCGTACCGCAAAACAGAGGAAACAGACCTCCTACAGTCGAAACGGGGGTCCTGTTGATCGGGAGGGGTGTGGCGTACCACAAAACGGAGGAAACGGACCTCCTACGGTCGAAACGGGGGTCCTGTTGATTGAGAGGGGTGTGGCGTACCGCAAAACAGAGGAAACAGACTTGTGTTGGAGCGCTACGGTCGAAACGGGGGTCCTGTTCATCGGGAGGGGTGTGGCGTACCGCAAAACGGGACTCCACAGGATACTGTTCATCTCCACCGTCGACCCCCTCTAGCCTCCACGAGCTACTGTTCATCCACCGTCGACCTCCTCCAGCCTCCACGGGCTCCTGTTCATCCAGCCTCCACCGCGCGCTACTCCACCGGCTACTGTTCAACCACCCCTCCACCGTCTACTGTTCATCCAGCCCTCCACACCACAGGGTCCTGTTCAACCACCCCTCCACGGGCACCCCTCCACCGTCTAGTGTTCATCCTGCCCTCCACACCACGGGGTCCTGTTCATCCCCCCTCCACCGTCTACTGTTCATCCAGCCCTCCACCACACCACGGGGTCCTGTTCATCCAGAGGCAACGCCACCGCTCACTATTCATCCAACCCCCCCCCCCCCCCGCAACACTCACTGTTCATCCCATCGATCGGCTTCAGTTAGCAGCAGTAGCCAAGGAATCGCTCGATCGGGTTCAGTTAACAGCCATCGATCGATCGCTCTAGTTCAGTAACTCGTAGCATGCAGTGCAATCGCTCGGGTTCAGTTAGAGCCCAACGCCTCGCTCGGGTTCAGTTAGGGCCAACGCCTCGCACACACGCGCGTACGTGTATGAGAGAAACGTGCATCGCTCGGCCCCTGACCTCCCACCATAACCGGGAACTCCCCGAAATTTTCCTCCCCCTCGCTTCTACCACGGTTTTTTCCGTCATGGACGGCCCAAAGAATGTCATGCAGCTGCGTCTCCGGCCCGCCCAGGATGAAAAGCCCATTTTCTGTCATGATTTTTTGTCATAGAAGTAGGAGCCCACCACATCTATGATGATACCGGGTTTTGTCACAATTATCGTCATAGAAGTGTCATATGTATGACATAATTTTTTTTTCGTTCGGCCCAAAATGTCACGGATGTGTCTTTTTTTTTGTAGTGATAACAGATCATATGACAAGAATTATATAAGTTGCTGTTCTAAAAATGATCATGATGCCCTCATGTACGTATTTTATTTTTATCTACACCTTTATCTCTAAACTTGTGGACATATTTTTCGATTTCGGCTTCCCCTTGAGGACAAGCGAGGTCTAAGCTTGGGGGAGTTGATACGTCCATTTTGCATCATGCTTTTATATCGATATTTATTGCATTATGAGCTATTATTACACATTATGTCGCAATACTTATGCCTATTCTCTCTTATTTTATAAGGTTTACATAAAGAGGGAGAATGCCGGCAGCTGGGATTCTGGGCTGGAAAAGGAGCAAATATTAGAGACCTATTCTGCACAGCTCCAAAAGTCCTGAAACTTCACGAAGTCATTTTCAGAATATATAAAAAATACCGAGCGCACGAAGTTCACCAGGGGGCCACACCCTACCCACGAGGGTGGGGGGCGTGCCCTACCCCCCTGGGCACGCCCCTACCTCGTGGGCCCCCTGGTGGTCCTCCGATGGCCATCTTCTGCTATATGGAGTCTTTCGATGAGGAAAAAATCATAAGCCATCGTTCTGGACGAGACTCCGCCGCCACGAGGCGGAACCAATCTAGGGCTGTGGCGGAGCTGTTCTGCCAGGGAAACTTCCCTTCGGGAGGGGGAAATCATCGCCATCATCATCACCAACGCTCATCTCATCAGGAGAGGACAATCTCCATCAACATCTTCACCAGCACCATCTCCTCTCAAAACCCTAGTTCATCTCTTTTATCCAATTCTTGTCTCCAAGTCTGGGATTGGTACTTGTGGGTTGCTAGTAGTGTTAATTACTCCTTGTAGTTGATGCTAGTTGGTTTATTTGGTGGAAGATCATATGTTCAGATCCTAGATGAACATTAATACCCCGCTGATTATGAACATGAATATGCTTTGTGAGTAGTTACGTTTGTTCCTGAGGACATGGGAGAAGTCTTGCTATTAGTAGTCATGTGAATTTGGTATCCGTTTGATATTTTGATGAGATGTATGTTGTCTCTCCTCTAGTGGTGTTATGTGAATGTCATCTACATGACACTTCACCATTATTTGGGCCTAGAGGAAGGCATTGGGAAGTAATAAGTAGAATATGGGTTGCTAGAGTGAAAGAAGCTTAAACCCTACTTTATGCATTGCTTCATAATGGTCTGATTTGGGTCCATATGTTTCATGCTATGGTTAGGTTTACCTTAATACTTTTGTTGTAGTTGCTGATGCTTGCAATAGAGGTTAATCATAAGTGGGATGCTTGTCCAAGTAAGGGCAGTACCCAAGCACTGGTCCACCCACATACCAAATTATCAAAGTACCGAACGCGAATCATATGAACGTTCTGAAAACTAGCTTGACGATATTCCCATGTGTCCTCGGGAGCGATTTTCTCTATATAAGAGTTTGTCCAGGCTTGTCCTTTGCTACAAAAAGGATTAGGCCACCTTGCTGCACTTTATTTACTCTTGTTACTTGTTACTCGTTACAAATTATCCTATCACAAAACTATCTGTTACCTATTATTTCAGTGCTTGCAGAGAATACCTTGCTGAAAACCGCTTGTCATTTCCTTCTGCTCCTTGTTGGGTTCGACACTCTTACTTATCAGAAGGACTACGATAGATCCCCTATACTTGTGTGTCATCAGGCATACAGTGCCTGGAAGTGCGCGGGGACTCAAACCTTGGAATATCTCAAATAAATGGAGACTTTGGTGGCAAAGATCCGAAGATGGCAGCTTATCGTAATGCCATCCTAAAAATGTCGGCTCGGTTCGAAGGGCTCGAGTTCCATCACGTGGCCCGAGAAAGTAATCAAGCGGCGGACGTTCTTGCTCGTATCGGCACCAAGCGCGACCCCATCCCACCTAATATATTTTTGGAAAGGATTCTTAAGCCATCCGTGGTGTGGCAGGGGAAGGCAGCAACGCTAGCCCGGATCCGAACACAACCCAGATTCCGAGCACACTGATATCATCAGAGGCTCAGCCACCGAAATAACACCGTCGGCCCATCTCATTATGGCAGTCATTGCCCCATGGACCGAACCCTTCCTGGCCACCTTAATAGGAAGGAACTTCCTGAGGATCAGAATGAGGCCCGCCGCATTGTCCGGCGTTCAAAGGCCTACAAGGTTCATGATAGAGAGCTTTATAAGAAAAGCGCCACCGAAGTCCTTCAAAGATGTATCTCCGAGTAGGAGGGGTGATAGCTCTTGGCAGAGATTCACGCCTGTATCGGCAGGCACCACGCCGCAGCTTCGGGCCCTTGTTATCAAGGCCTTCCGTACAGGGTTTTATTGGTCGACGGCCCAAGCAGATGCACATGACCTTGTCCAACATTGCGTCGGATGCCAACTCTTCACCAACCAAAGCCATATGCCCCCCACCGCCCTACAAATAATCACCATCACTTGGCCTTTTGCGGTTTGGGGACTAGATATGGTCGGACCCCTTAAAGGAGGAAGCCATAAGAAAAAATATCTGCTGGTCATGGTGGATAAATTCACTAAGTGGATAGAGGCCAAACCAGTTAAAACGGCTGAGTTCGGGCCGGTGATAGAATTCATATCCAGCAAAGTACACCATTATGGTGTTCCACACAGCATCATCATTGATAACGGCTCCAACATCATCGCCGATGAAGTGAAAACCGGGTGCGCTCATCTGGGCATCAAGCTCGATTATGCCTCTGTCTATCATCCGCAGACAAATAGTCAAGTGGAACGAGCCAATGGTCTTATTATGAGCGGCATCAAGCCTAGACTAGTGCGGTCTCTGAAAGAATCTGACAAGCACTGGGTCGAGGAGCTCAACTCCGTACTCTGGGGGCTGCGGACCACGCCCAATCGCACTACCGGATACACACCATTCTTCATGGTGTACGAAGCAGAGGCAGTGTTACCCTGCGACATTATTCATGACTCACCTCGAGTGCGCATGTACGAAGAGAGAGAGGCTGAGCTGGATCGGCAGGACAGTTTAGATGTCCTGGAGGAAGAGCACGACGTCACAAATTCCCGCTCCGCATTTTATCAACAGCAGGCTCACAGGTATCAAACCAGAGAAGTGCGGGCCAATACATATAACGTTGGCGAACTTGTTCTACGCCTGCCAGAGAAGAAAAAGGACAAACTCAAGCCCAAGTGGGAGGGTCCCTTCAGCATCGACGAAGTTCTCATCGGAGGAGCATACCGCCTACGTAATGTGTCAGACAATCGCGTGGAGCCAAACCCCTAGAACGTGGCCAAACTCCGAAGGTTCTACGCCTAGAGCCGACCTCTTTGTTCGTCCCCTTCCCCCTGTTGCCTCCTTCACCTTTTCTCTCTTTTCGTTTTTTCTTCCTTTTTTCTATTAACCTTAAAACTTTCGTGCGATTAGACCGTGCAACCCTGACACACATATCTTCAAAAATGTACGTCTATTTTACCTGGGGGCTTCTTATATAGAAGCTTGCTACTATTCTCCGAGCATCAAGCTCATTACATATGGGTTTTTCCCAGATGTACCTTTTCTTCGCCATTGTATGCATCGATATGACTTAAATTTTGGCCAAGCTGGGTTTCCTGGCTCCTGTGCTTATGCCCTACGTTCCCGTTAGTTTAGCTAGGGCGTAAAGGGAGCACTTCTGCGATTGTTACTGCCGGGTCATCCGGATGTGTAACTCAGACTAGGTGAAACTGAAAGCTAGTGTTCTTAAGGGAATATTTGGTTGGTCGATTAAAGATGTTTTTTCGCATTCACTCCATTGTGAACCCCCAGAAGTCACGCATACTACAATTTTTCAATGACAGTCCGGACATGCACATTAATGCATGCACACCCAGGGAAAGGAACCCCTAACAGAACTATTCTCTCTGGACGATGTTTCTTACAACTTTAATGTAATATAACATAACTAGCCCGATACAACTTGTCTATTCAAGCAACTATGACCCCTACGTCTGGTTTCCATGCATACCCTGGTATATTCGGTCGCATGGGTATTCAGAAACACTCCGCACCTTCGGGTCCCGAGGTTGAAGCGAAAATGTATGCCATTACAATTGCTTTACAATTCATCTAGAATTTACATATGTCAAGGAAAGTACATAGTCACTTAGACTCATAAATTTCCTCCTCTATACCATCCAACAGGCTATCCAACTTACAATCGTGTTGGGAATATTTGGCAGCTATTGCTACTTGGTCATATACCAAATTAACGGGCACTTCATTCCCATCTGACCATAAAGGTCCGACCCGAGCCATGTGATTCGGAGCAAGCTTGGTATATCGTGTCTTCACCATGGACCAAGCCACTCACGCACCCTCCCAGCAGGCCAATATTTTCCATAATCAGATACATCGCCGTGCTCCCTTGAATAGCTCTACAAGCTCCTCCATACTTCCTGGAGGGGAGGCGGATGGCCATAAGGCCTTAGCAACACTCCGCATTGCCTGCCGAGGTTGCTCGTGCATTTGCGACAGCCCCTGCAGCAGATCATCCGACAATCCAAACATCTCCTCTTCGAGACGACGTGTCAGCATACCTGCAAACATAACTTTGTTAGTACCTTTCATCTCCGAAATATTATAAGGTAAGTTCAGTCACATACTGAATATGCTGCCTCGCAGCATTTTATTCTCCTTCACAGAGTCAGCCAGTTGGGCCCGCACATCTTTCAGTTCCTCGCCCAGCTGGATGTTGGAATCCTGGAGTTTGTTTTTCTCCTCTCTGACTCGGGTCAGAACATGCTCGCCTGCGGCATGTACTCTCTTCGCCTCTTTCTCGCTCGTTTGAGCGGCCTTCAGTTTCTCTTCCAGTTGGTCCGACGACCCTGTTATGAGAAAAGCAACAGTATCATCATAGCTAGCATATAATCATTGTTTCTTGATGGAGGGAGATATTACCAGGAGACGCCTTCTTGGATTTCTCCAGTTCGGCACGGGCATCAGTTAGCTATGTCTACCACTTTTCTAGCTCCTGGGCTAACAGGTCATTCTTCTCTGTAAGAACCTGGTTATACAATGATACTTTAATCAGTTGTATGAACTGCTTCAAGTCTCGGGGGCTACTAGCATATGGTTATCATATTCGGACAAAGTAAACTTACACGCACATCTTTTAAATGCTGCTTTGTAGCTCTGTTAAGCCCATCTCGAGCAGCTCGGATGTATGCATCGTCCGAGCTGAAGGCGTTAAAGGCCTCTTCTGAAAAGCCGGGGTCTCGTAAAACGGCCTTTCGACGCCGATGATTCATGGCGCTCTCCACTTCCGAGTTAGTGACGGATACATCATCTGAATCCTCGGCTGGAGGACAGTCCGGCTTTACCCCCGTATCGGCCCTCGTCTTTACGGCAGGATCTGGATCCGAGCGGTGGGATGTATGAACGGCCGGACCCAAGCATATAGTTCGGCACACCTTTTTCCTGATACAGGATAAACCGGAAGGTCACAGTTGGATGTGACTGCCAAGGTGGATATGTGCAAATCCATACCTCTTTGATGAAGGCTCGGTCATATCTTTGTTTGCCTTCCTCTCCGAAGGCTTGCCCAGTGTGGGGGCCGCTCTCTTCGGAGATGCCCCTAGGGCAGCCTGGCGCACCGAACGCCTCCCCTTTCGAGCACAGGACAGTGCGGTGGGTGAGGAAGAATGAGAAAACTCTCTTGGACAAGGTATCTCTAGATTACTTACATGCGAAGCGGGAAGGAGACCGGGGTAATCTGTGATGATGGGTACATTCGTACCATCGTAGCTCGTCTGATAGAATATTCCGTCCTCGAGCTCCACAAATATGTCCGGATATTCTTCATATCCGGGGTCAAGATCCCGTTTGCGATTCTTCGGCTGAGGGGCAGGGTCATGGATCCCCTGTCGCCATTCCTGTTATAAGCAGATAAGATACCGCCTTTCAAGAATGATTCAGGGACAGGAGTAAAATAGTGGAGTTAGAGCTTACCCAGCTAGGAGGATTATACATGGAAAATCCGTCTCGATATTGGAGATGGGTGAACTCCTCCTTCTCCCCTTTATACAGTTCGACCAATATTTTGGCCAGAGCTGCGGGGGTTTTTGGGCCCTTCCGACCGTAGCATGAGGTGTCATCTTCCCCGTTATAATGCCACATGGGGATCCCTCTGTATTGGAGTGGATGGACCCCCCGCACTATGGAGATCTCCATTACCTCGACTATTGACAATCTAGACTAGGCAAGCGTCTTAATCTTGCCCAGCAGCAGGCTGATCTCTCCACTATCCTCTTCCTCGAGGCTCCGAGGACGCTAGCTATGGCGTTTCTTCAATGGAGCACTTGAATACTCGGGGAGGCCCATACGGACGTGGTCGGGAAGAGCGACATCGTCGATATAGAACCATTCGGAAGGCCACTCTTTGGAAGCTTTCATCGGCGTGCCGGATAGGTATCCGGTCCCGGCGATGCGCCACACTTCGGCTCCTCCCACTTCAAAATTGACCCACCTTGATTACGAGGGATGAGGCAGAACAGGCTTCTCCATAAATCAAAATGGGCCTCGCAGCCCACGAATAGCTCGCATAGAGCGACATAACCCGCGATATGCAGGATAGAGGCGGGGGTGAGACTATGCAGTTGGAGGCCGTAATACTCCAGTAGGCCTCGGAGGAAGGGATGGATAGTAAATTCGACACCTCATAACAAGAAGGGGAGGAAGCATACTCGTTCCCCCTAGATGGATTGGGGAAGTTCTCCGCTTGAGCCCCACCATTGAAGGACGTCACCCCTGCTCGTACAGGGACCAGATCCGCGGGGGAAAGAAAGCCCTGTGTTTGCAGCTTCACCAGATGACTATGGGAAACTGAGCATCTCTCCCAATTCCCCTTTCCGGACTTGTGGGGACGAGAGGAAGAGCTGGGAGTGCTAGCCATGTTGGGGTGGTTCTGCTCTGCAAGCTCTGAGGATCTCTTCCGTAGATTTGGAGGGGATCTGAGATCTATTCTCTTTAAATAGGCACTTTTCTGGTACAGTCAGGGTGGTATATGTAAGAATACCCCGACCTCTTGTATTCATTCAACATGTGGAAGATGGAGTCAGGAAAGCGTGGAAGCCGAGGGGTGCGACATAAAATGGACAGCCGAATACATCACTTTGAAGTCATAAGAGGAAGAACCCGCCTTGCAATGCCAAAGACTATTTGTATGCCGAACACCTCGTCATTGAAGCCTGGTTTGGGGGCTACTGAGGGAGTCCTGGACTAAGGGGTCCTTGGGCGTCCGGCCTATTGGATATGGGCTGTGAAGATACGAAGACCGAAGACTCTAACCGTGTCCGAATGGGACTCTCCTTGGCGTGGGAGGCAAGCTTGGCGACCAACTATGAAGATTCCTTTCTCTGTAACCGAACTTGTGTAACCCTAGATCCCTCTCGTTTCTATATAAACCGGAGGGCTTGGTCCATAGATACCACTGAATAATCATAGCCAGGTTAGACTCTTAGGGTTTAGCCATTACGATCTCGTGGTAGATCAACTCTTCTAATACTCATATTCATGAAGATCAATCAAGCAGGACGTAGGGTATTACCTCCATAGAGAGGGGCCGAACCTGGGTAAAACATTGTGTCCCCCATCTCCTGTTACCATCGATCCTAGACGCACAGTTCAGGACCCCCTACCCGAGATCTGCCGGTTTTGACACCGATAATGACCGCGGGCACAACATACAAGGTGGCCTTGTATTGGTATGCTGAGCGTTAGTATTAACACACAGGAGCTGGTGTGGTGATTATACAGAGACGCACACATGCACACAAACTGCATGGACGCAACACTCACACGAACACACGGAGCCACACACGCACACAACACTCACACGTACATACACAGCCAACACGCACACAACACTCACACGCACGCACGCATGCACACACACCACACGACCAACACACACTCTCACGCTCAAGGGCCCAACCTACACGTGCATGCCCACACATCAGACCCTGACAGACACATACACAACCAGGTGGTTCTTGCGCACGGGTTGGAGTCTTGTCACGCCTGCGTAAATTTGTGTTTATTTGACCTTTTTCCTATGTGAACTGACATGTGGGACCCATAAGGAACGTGGTCAATTTAACTAGTCAACATAGTGCCATGCAGACTATTTGGCCGGTCAACAGAGTGCAATCCGATGCTGAACGGTGAGCAAGTGACTGTATAATCACCACAAAACGTATATAGTGACCGTAATGAGTGTATTCTGCAGTCCGGTGACCGTATTACAGTTTTTGCTTGAAATACACTAACCGCCCGTGTATTTATCTCTTCTCTTGCTCTCTTTGTGAAGCTGAGTAGGCCTACATGCCAGTGCCTAAATTGGCACATGCCACCCTATTATTGATGTACTGGTTTCGTAAGTGCGAACAAGCATTCATGTCTACTGTATAAACTATAGATATGAGTTAGAAATGCTATGAAGATGAATACAAATATTTGAATCCACCTTATGCCCAATTTCTCTCTGTAGACCCTCCAAAAGTACATCTCTACTCGTTCTCGCATGTTACATCTAACAACTATGCAATATAGCACTACTACAACACTCTAACTCAATAAATCATATGTGTTGTTAGTTTTACTAGATC
Organism: Triticum aestivum; assembly: GCF_018294505.1. Taxonomy (NCBI): domain Eukaryota; kingdom Viridiplantae; phylum Streptophyta; class Magnoliopsida; order Poales; family Poaceae; genus Triticum; species Triticum aestivum. Next base: position 362,859,429 of record NC_057797.1, on the reverse strand, counting down.
TCATATTGTTACTTAATTATTCAGTTTGCATACATTAAAATTGCCTTTGAAATGTATGGCTAGTATCATCTACCGTGCGGGAAAATCCCGTCCTTGCCTATTTAATCGGGTTTGTATCGATGGATCGTGCGAAACAGCAAAACTATAGTAGTACTATAGTACAAGTAACCGTTCACTGATCTGCCGTGTCGTGTACTCCTCCATCGTAAGAGTAGAGCGCTCGCTTTCATAAATGTTCTAGTCCCTTTCACCGACATGTGGGACATCAAGCATACGGGTCCACAGGCCATACCAAAATAATAGTGCGGAGCAGTAGGGGTGAAGCACCCTAATCATGGCGCCGGCGTAGTAATGAGCAATGAGGCGTCAAATCACAAAGCTGCACCTTTCCCGCAGTTAAGTTGGAGTTACGAAATAATAATGCTAAAAAAAGAAGTTGGAGGAACAAAGCAACCATCATTTCACTCATTGCTGAATCCGCTTCTCCCTCATCTTCTTCAAGTTAACCATGTGTTGCTTCTGTCGTTGTTCTGCCTCATGTGGGACGCGGATCGGCTTGATAAAGCACTGACGCGTGGGACCGCATGTTAGCAAACCGCCAGGCCAACGCCCTCGAAAAATAGAAACCTCCCCGCCATCTGTGCGGCAAAATCACCTCCTTTTTACTAATCTTGATACTATAATTTTTTAGATCAACATAATCGAAATTTGTATAGATAGCACACAGGAGCAAAACCAAGTGGTATGGTTAAGGGCATCCACAATGTGTAGACAAATATGAAAATAGCTTTTGGCATCGATGGGTACCATTGTGGACAATGCTGCCAAAGTTAAAAACATGGAACCGAAGCTCCCTAATTGCTTGATTGAAGGAATAGAAAAATGCAACCTCTCTCCTCTTTCTCCCGTGCTTGGACGCATGTACAGTATAGAGCACAGAGTCTACTCCCCTGTCCCTTCTATCACAAATCACAAAGCATTGAGGCATCAAATCACAAACCACGAACGAAGCAACCATCATTTCACTCATTGCTGACCCCGTTTCTCCATTGTCTTCTTCGAGAAACCACCTTACCGCACTAGGCTGGAAGGACGACGCTATTGTGTAGTACCAGTACATTTACGTGTCCTTTGGTTCAAAGGACTTCCTTGATGCAAATAAGGAAGTTGTCTCAGTTTGTAGGCGGCACTTGTGAATGACTTACTGTGGTCTCCCTCAATGGTGTTCTTTGTCGAATGCACTTCGCCAAACCACAACGTTTGAGATATCGTCGACGTCACTGCAATGGGGAAGGAAGTCAAATTGTTACTACCTCCCCTTTTTGTACACAAGGCCAGTATATCAAAATTACAATTTGCAGAAGGCCACTAACACTAATCGAGGCAAAATTGATGGGGGTTTCCTCGTAGTAGCAACCAAGGACATTAATATACCCTTGCATGCATGCGGAAGTGAGAAGGTTGGTTTGTATTACGCTGCATTAATCAAGTGATGAGGAGGGAGACGGTTAGCTCTTTGGGCGTTGGAGAAAAAATTCGCATTGATTGACAAGTCAAACGAGGATTTGTATTGATCAATCCCGCGAAGGAAAACCCCGCCTTTCTTTTTTAACACAAGTAGTACTCCTACGTACGTACTTGTATCTTGTTTGGGTCTAGGTCATGCATTGCCATACTTTGCCACACATTTTTGCCAAGCTTGCCTAAAGTTTTCAAATTGAAAAGGAGGTACACTTGCACATGGTTGTCGCGGTCACACCGCACCCTCACACAGTCGCTCTTGCACGCCGCAAACCTAACCAAGGGAACGCACCGTCACAGACACGTGCTATCTCATGTGATCAAACCAAACTCAGCCATCCTACCGCTGACACATAATTTTCGTTCATACAGTATGTTTATCCAACCGCATGTTGGGGAAGATCTGTACGGCCCGTGTGGTGGTCTGTTGGGAAAGAAGAAGAGGTGAGGAAGAAGGGTTAGGAGACGTAGGGTATTCATCCAACCACCTGAAATGGTCGACTGACCCAAATGATGAAAGTCAGGCGACTTGCATAAATATATGTTTTTACTTTTTACACAGCAAAGGCCCCTAAAAACAACAACATAAAGAAGAACTTTCACTGCTCGCATAATGAGATGGTCTCATCATCTTTGGCTGCTGGCGCAAACTAGCCATAGCTGCCGACGTGTGTCTCCGCACAATGGTTGTCCTCGACCTCCAGCTACACGTTCACGCGGAGCGAGCGGGCACTCTGCAAGGATAAGAGCACCGCCCGGTTCAATTCCGGGATGTGCGATTCAGCTTGCAGGAGGGCCTCGATGGCAGCGGCATCCGCGCGCTTTGTGTCGAGTTGATCATCTGCAGCCCAGTTCAAGTCCAGGGCGTCCAGTTCCACCTGCAGGAGGGACACAATGGCAGCGCCATCCGCGTGCTCCATGTCGAGTTGAGCCTCCCTGCCCGGTTCAAGTCGAGGACGTCCGGTTCCGCCTGCAGGAGGGCCTCGATGGTAGCGGCATCTGCGCACTCTGTGCCAAGTTGAGCCTCTGCCGCCGGGTTCACATTCACTGACATCCGGTTCTGCCTGCAGGAGGGCCTCGATGGCAGCGGCATGCGCGCGCTCCGCATCGAGTTGAGCCTCCGCCTCCCAGTCCTCCTTTACTATCACCAAGTTGAACCGCTGGTCCGCCTCCACCATGGGCGACCCGGACACCGGCACGAAGTCGATGTCCATCATCTCATACACATTGGGGGCCTTTTGCGCCATGACCTCCGCCATGAACATTGGATCGGCTTCCTCCTCCTCAAAGCTTGGCTCCAGAGAACTCAGGGATTGACCTGCCGCAAAGCGAGCTTGGGAACGGAGGTCTGTGGTGACGACCACCGCCGCAATTTCTACATGGCGCTCTGGCGTCAGCATCTTGTAGTACATGGTCTTGCGGCGCACCATGGCTTTTCGGCAAACTAGGGGGTGCTTGATGCGGGCTAGGGGATCGGAAGGTGGGGAAATGGGATAGAGAGGAGGTGTGGTTTTGGGGCAATGGCTGGCTTAGGCCGAGCAGCGAAGGTTCTTGTGTGAATAGTTGTTCCGATGAAGATCGGTCAATCGATTTTGACTGTACATCGCTCTTGTCGCACCCCGACACGCTGGACCCTCCACGTCACTCACCGAATGGAGCTCGCTTCGTCTTGCATTTTCGATAGCTTGTGAGACAACAGTTGAGAGAAAACCGACGTCCCTCCCCCTCCCCCTCCCGCATCATTTATACTACTACTCCCTCTATTTTATGCGGAGTAAATAAAAACAGAGGGAGTATACTACTAGTACTATGAGAACTGCACACAATACTGCAGATGTTGTTAGTACTCCACTAGTACTATTGGACAGGGAGCTTAGAAAAAGTTACTATTGGACTGGCTATACGTGGAGAAATCCTAGTAGGTAGAGCATGTGTGAGAACAAGCACATTCACGTGTTTGAAAACAAATTGGAAACCATCTCTGTTTGAATACAAATCTAGGAGTACGTACGAATCTAACAATATTGATTGGGCGTTGTTGAATGTCGATACTTTTTCTGTAAGTTTGATCAAAGTAGAGATACTTTGACTACACATAAAACTTATATGTAAACTAGAAAGGACCGGAGGGAGTATATTGTACGTTCAAAAGCGAAACAAACATTGAATACCCTTTATATATGATTTGCTGATGCTATGATCAGTGGTTCAAAATTTTGAATCCGCCTTAGGTATCACTCATGCACCCACTCATTCTCTCTTGGTTTCATCTCGAGGTCTGGAGATCGATTGAAAGAGGACTTGGGTGGGTACAGTACGTTCGTTTCACTTTTGAACGTACAATATACTCCCTCCGATCCCCACCGACCCCTCTAGGGTCATTTCTATCATAGAAACAGACCAAACCTTTATCTCCTTGCACGACACGCAGTTGATCTCTCAACATCAATCGATATCGTCAAGATGTGTCGGGGCATGGACCGAATGGGATGTCAAAACTAAGATGGGAAGGACATGTAGTGGAGGCAAAGTGAAACTTTAAATGAACCGTTTGTCTATATGCATGTCGGACAAATTACATATTGGAAATACAAGCATGGTCTAGGCCCACATGCGAATGATACTCGGTGGAATGTTCAAATGAGGAATGCAGGAGGATGGATTCAACCGGAGGGCAGCTTGATCGATGGAGTAGAGGGTTGGATAGGAATGAGAAATAAGCAATGCCACATGATTATACTTGAACGACTCAAATAAACAATAAGTTGTCTCGTTTTCCCTTCCGTCTTGGTCACGGAGTAAGATACTCCCTCTGTTTTTATTTACTCTACATATTAGGTTTGACTGAAGTCAAACTTCATAAAATTTGACCTAATTTATAGAAAAAATATGAACATTTACAATAGCAAATCTATATGATGTGAAAGTATATTCAATAATGAATATAATGGTATTGATTTTTTATTGTATATGTTATTATTTCTGTCTATAAACTTTGTCAAAGTTTACAAAGTTTGACTTTGAGCAAAGCTAAAATGCGGATAAATATAAAAAGATGGAGTACGCAGGGACTAGTATAGTTACTTCTTTCTGAACATGGTAAGTTGGACCCCTAAATGTGGGCACGGACCTGGCACACGTCAATTATTCCTTCAAACAGTCGGACACCTACGTTAGCACACCGTCCGACTACTTAATGAAGTGTTATGCTTCACTAGTTGAAAAGGAAAAGTGTGGTACCATACCCAAAACTACCACACTTGGGGCTAGGGTAACAACTTGGTACTGTACCACATTTGAACCAGGGCACAAAAACTACATGTTCTGTGCCTAATGCGCAATGCGGAGCACTGACGCTTGAATTTGGCCGAGAAAATAGGAAAACCGACATGTGGGGCACACCTGTCGAGACGACATGGTGTAGACTAGTCCAATGGAGGAGCTGGCCCACGACCTCCTCGCCACCGGCAACCGTTCATGTGGGTCATAGGGGCCAGCAACGTGGCGCAGCTCCTGCACCGTCTCTGGGAACGGCGACCGCGGTGAGCGACACGTTCATCATCGCTGGACACGGTCGGCTTCAGGGTGCCGGGGTGGCATTAGCGTTGTGGGACGATCAGCAGATCAACACCCGGCTCGTCGAGGATGCATGGGGCGCCTAAGTATGCGCGTGCCGTGACACGTCTGCGGAGTGTTGAAGCGCGGCAAACTGCATCCCCAGGACCCGAGACCATGCCAGGTCGTCTTGCTTTTTCAATGACATGTGGGGATCGCATGTGAGCAAAGGGCATCTCCAACATTGCCACGACTGTAGCTGACTACCTTGGCACACCAAAAACCCTCGCCCCTCGCGGCGTCGCGCGGTGCGTTCCCAACCAGCTCCAGCTACCCGCATTCATGTCGTCCATCCGTAAGTCATCATTAAGAGGCTCAAGGCCCAAGCAACCAACTCCGACGACTTAATTACGCAACCAGACGCTTTGCCTCACCGAAATGCGCTACCTAAATTGGCAACGCCTAGCTAAACTGCACACAATAGCACATCGTCCTGCTAACTGGCACCACATCCGCCATGACCTCGAGCGCGAACGCTCTGAGGGAGAGCTTGTCTTCGGGGATGAAGCTCGAGGTCACCGCCCTCGCTCAAGTCGCCACTCACAATACAATAGCGGTGTAGCCAGACGCGGAGGCGATCGCAGAAACGGTGGACACGCTGGCGGCCGACGACGGGAGCACTGTCTGCCACACATCCTACTTCCCCCACCATTCGGTGGCGCATGTGGCAGGTGAAGCGACGGACCGTCCACATCCATCATCATCGACCTCGCGTCCACCGGCACCGCCGAGGTCGAGGACTCCTCCGAGGATGAGTAGGGCATGGGAGGCGGCAGGGCATGCTGTGCCAACTGGCTGGTCTGTCTCACGTGTTCTACTCTTCCTCGCCAGAGACTGCACCTTCACTTCACGGGTGTTGAACCCCGCCCTGTAAGTAGTGGGAAACCACGGCCACCTATGGGATCGGAGGGCCACTTGCTAGTTTGGCAGGGGGACGTCATGTTTCACAAAGAGCAGACGAGCGTGGGGCAGCACGACAGAGATCACACAGGTAACTTTACCTAGGTTCGGGCCGCCGTGAGGTGTAAAACCCTACTCCCTCTTTGGTGGATTTATGGTGGAAGAGTGGTGATGGAGCGTAGTACACTTGCCCGGCAGGTGTGGCAGTGGCTACGCGCGTATGGAGGAGTGAGTTATCCAACCTTCTAACCATTTCTACGGTTGCCATGCGCCTCCTTTTATAGATCAAGGGGTCACCACAATGGCAAAGTAGTCATAATGCATTGATAAGATAGCAAATAGTGCTATCATACCTAACTCTGCAGGTTGACAGGGCACATTGAATGCACCGCTTAACGTCACGTCATTGGGTGCCCAGCAAGCCTTGCCGGGCTATCTCACCAGCTCCACGGCTGCTCGCTTGACACGTCGTAGGATAGGTGTCATCTATAGGTATTTCCTGTAGAAAGAGGCCGCCATGTGGCGAATGGCTGCCACTTAGTCCCTTTGCGGCTTGACACCGCACTAATTGACGATGTGGGTCGTGGCGGAGTGGTTGGGTGAGGTGGTTCAGCCTTCGTGAGTCCCGGCAGACCCTGCCGGGACGTCTTGGACGTCTTCTTCCGTGGGCGACCCCGTCCTTGCCGAGCTCGCCTGCCCGGCAAGGGAGACTCTTCTCCTGGTGGCGTCTTGATTCTCTGGCTTAATCTTATTCCTCTTGATTTTCATGTTGATCCTTTGAAGCTCTTGGTATCTTGTGCTCTAGCTTGGGTTGGTACCTTAATCCTGCTCCAGTGCCCGTGCATAGTCTGGTCAACACACCCAGGATTTGTTGCACCGACAGAAGCCCCCGGGCCTGCCCCGAACGCGCTACCGAGCGTCGTCGGGCAGGGCCTAATAAGTGCACAGGTGGGGGTGCTAAAGAGGTTGGCCTCTTGAGGTCTTCTTTGCTTCTTCATTAGTCTTGAGCTTGGGTCAATTTCTGATTTCCCGGCGCATCGTGTAAAGCCAATAGTGGTGGGGCCGCCCTGGTAATGGCCCATGAATGACTTCAACGCACGGGGTAGAACCTGCCAATTCACTCTTCCCACCACTCCCTTATCCTTAGCCACGCATGCGGCATGCATCACGCGGGGTAGGTAGTGGAGGAGCGTGGTGCGGAAGAGCATCAAGGTGAGGGCCCGATCTTCTTGAATTGGCGGAGGAGGATGGTGGCCGCTCATTGAGGGAGCGGCTCCCCTCCCCGGCCTTCCTATAACAGGAGAGGTGGAGATAGGGCGGAGTCATTCATTCTTCCACCCCTCCCCTGCTTTTTGCTACTCGTTGGTTAGGTCGAAGGGAAGAGCCTGGGGCCAGCCCCCGGTCTCTTGGTTGAGGCCGGTGTCGCCAAATGTTTGTTTTGGTGCTCGGGGTGTGAGCCTGGTCCTCGCTGTGATGAATCTCTTGGCGTCTTCGGGGCTCACCCGGAAGGCAGGGTTGGAGATCATTGGTAATCCCAGCACTGCCCCTCCTGGAGGTCTTGGGGCTGATGTCGACGAGAGGCGCACCTTCCTGCCCGCCAAGTTGGGAGGCAGCGCGCCTCGTGCTCCCTGGCCACCTTGGCTACTCGCCATTTTTTCGGAGAAGGTGCCGGACAGGAGTCTTGGTGCTTCTTGCGAGCAGCGTTGGTGAGGAGAAAACGAGGGAAGACAGAGAAGGCGGGTGACAGGGGGTCAGGTCGGAGTACGATTGCGTGGATGCCTTCGCCTCCAACTGACGACCTGCCGCCTCAACTTTCCGCTCTTCCCCTCCCTCCCTGGCATCATCATCACCAGCCTCCTAGGGTGATAACCGTGGAGGGATGTTCTCTTGGTGCCTTCGCCTCCCCTCCAGCAGTTTTCTGACTGAGCTTTGGTGGATGACTCCACCAATTCTCAAGCCGGGGCTTCTTGCTTCTTCTGGAGGTGGCGACTAGAGGGCGTCACCCTGTCCTCCGTGCCCCTCCTTCGTAGCCTTGGCACTCCCGATCTTGTCAGATTGCACCTAGTGGACCGTGACTGGATCGATGTGGGCTTCTTCTTGGGTGCCTTTCTCATCTTTTCCTCGTTCCGCTGCAGTGTATGGCCGGAGGGAAAACGAAAAGAGGACATTACGGGGCACTTATCTTTTTTCAATCTTAAATATGTAGGCATTTGCCAAATTTTAAATCAAATATTGTAATCTCTCGAGTCCATGTTTGTGTTCTGTAATGCTTGTACTTGCATCAGCATGTTAATGAAAAAGATGAACCTTGTTGGGAACCTGTGCATGTATATGTCCATGCATAGGTGGGATGCCTCCTTAATGAAAATAAACAAGTTTTGCCCGGCAGGCCACCCTGCCGGTACTCTTCTACTTGCCGGAGAACTGTGTCTACCAGGAAAAATACAAAGGGACTAGCCCCCCGCCAACTTCCTTTTACCAGAGGCCACTGTGACCATCCTAACTGAAGCAACGTTCAAGTCAAGGATGGGCGCGCCTACGTCTCAAGAGAGTGGCGAGGTTTCCTCATGCACAAGTTATAGCTTACAGAACACTAATGGACAAGAGGTAGAACTTATCTATTTCGCTTGTCGGGGATTGCAGTGCCGGGTCATCTTCTCAACTCCTCATTGAAGCCAAGTTCACGGCAGGAACCTGTAGCTTCATGCAGATGAGGATGAATGCAGGATGCGATCCTATGTGACGCCCCCGATTCAATCGTACATTAATCATACACGCAAACGTGTACGATCAAGATCAGGGACTCACGGGAAGATTTCACAACACAACTCTAAAAATAAAATAAGTCATACAAGCATCATAATACAAGCCAGGTGCCTCGAGGGCTCGAATACAAGTGCTCGATCATAGATGAGTCAGCGGAAGCAACAATATCTGAGTACATACATAAAGTTAAACAAGGTGCCATAAGATCGCTAGCACAAACTGGGATACAGATCGAAAGAGGCGTAGGCCTCCTGCCTAGGATCCTCCTAAACTACTCCTGGTCGTCGTCGACGGCCAGCACATAGTAGTAGGCACCTCCGATGTAGTAGGAGTCGTCGAAGGTGGCGTCTGACTCCTGGGCTCCAGCATCTAGTTGCGACAACCGAGAAGAATGGAATGGGGGAAAAGAGGGAGAAAAGCAACCATGAGTACTCATCCAAAGTACTCGCAAGCAAGGATCTACACTACATATGCATTGTTATTAATGAAAAGGGTAGTATCTGTGGACCGAACTGCAGAATGCCAGAATAAGAGGGGGATAGCTAGTTGATACGTCTCCAACGTATCTATAATTTTTGATTGCTCCATGCTATATTATCTTCTATTTTGGACATTATTGGGCTTTATTATTCACCTTTATATTATTTTTGGGACTAACCTATTAACCGGAGGCCCAGCCCAGAATTGCAGTTTTTTGCCTATTTCAGAGTTTCGCAGAAAAAGAATATCAAACGGAGTCCAAACGGAATGAAACCTTCGGGAACGTGATTTTTGGAACGAACATGATCCAGGAGACTTGGACCCTATGTCAAGCAACCAACAGGGAAGCCACGAGGTAGGGGCGCGCCTACCCCCAGGCGCGCCCTCCACCCTCGTGGGCCCCCTGTTGCTCCACCGACGTACTCCTTTCTCCTATATATACCTATGTACCCCCAAACGATCAAAAACGGAGCCAAAACCCTAATTCCACCGCCGTAACTTTCTGTATCCACGAGAACCCATCTTGGGGCCTATTGTAGAGCTCCGCCGGAGGGGGCATCGATCACGGAGGGCTTCTACATCAACACCATAGCCTCTCCGATGATGTGTGAGTAGTTTACCTCAGACCTTCGGGTCCATAGTTGGCTTCTTCTCTCTTTTTGGATCTCAATACAATGTTCTCCCCCTCTCTCGTGGAGATCTATTCGATGTAATCTTCTTTTGCAGTGTGTTTGTTGAGACCGATGAATTGTGGGTTTATGATCAAGTTTATCTACGAACAATATTTGAATCTTCTCTGAATTCTTTTATGTATGATTGGTTATCTTTGCAAGTCTCTTCGAATTATCAGTTTGGTTTGGCCTACTAGATTGATCTTTCTTGCAATGGGAGAAGTGCTTAGCTTTGGGTTCAATCTTGCGGTGTCCTTTCCCAGTGACAGTAGGGGCAGCAGGGCACGTATTGTATTGTTGCCATCGAGGATAACAAGATGGTTTTTTTATCATATTGCATGAATTTATGCCTCTACATCATGTCATCCTACTTAAAGTGTTACTCTGTTCCTATGAACTGAATACTCTAGATGCATGCTGGATAGCGGTCGATGTGTGGAGTAATAGTAGTAGATGCAGGCAAGAGTCGGTTTACTTGTCTGGGGCGTGATGCCTATATACATGATCATACCTAGATATTCTCATAACTATGCTCAATTCTGTCAATTGCTCAACAGTAATTTGTTCACCCACCATGAAATACTTATGCTCTTGAGAAAAGCCACTAGTGAAACCTATGGCCCCCGGGTCTATCTTCCATCATATTAATCTTCCAACACTTAGTTATTTTCATTGTCTTTTATTTTACTTTGCATCTTTATCATAAAAATACCAAAAATATTATCTTATCATATCTATCAGATCTCACTCTCGTAAGTGACCGTGTAGGGATTGACAACCCCTTATCACGTTGGTTGCGAGGATTTATTTGTTTTGTGTAGGTGCGAGGCACTCGCGCGTAGCCCCCTACGGGATTGATACCTTGGTTCTCAAAAACTCAGGGAAATACTTACGCTAATTTGCTGCATCACCCTTTCCTCTTCAAGGGAAAACCAACGCAATGCTCAAGAGGTAGCAAGAAGGATTTCTGGCGCCGTTGCCGGGGAGGTCTATGCAAAAGTCAACATACCAAGTACCCATCACAACCCTTATCTCCCGCATTACATTATTTGCCATTTTCCTCTCGTTTTCCTCTCCCCCACTTCGCCCTTGCCGTTTTATTCACCCTCTCTCTCTATCCTCCCTCTCTTTCTCTATTTGCCTCTTTTTTGCCCATTCCTTGTTTGCTTGTGTGTTGGATTGCTTGCTTGTCACGATGGCTCAAGATAACACTAAATTGTGTGACTTTACCAATACCAACAACAATGATTTTATTAGCACTCCGATTGCTCCTCTTACCGATGCTAAATCTTGTGAAATTAAGGCTGCCTTGCTGAATCTTGTCATGAAAGATCCGTTTTCCGGCCTTCCTAGTGAAGATGCCGCTACCCATCTAAATAGCTTCGTCAATTTGTGTGATATGCAAAAGAAGAAAGATGTGGACAATGATATTGTTAAATTGAAGCTATTTCCTTTTTCACTTAGAGATCGTGCTAAAGCTTGGTTTTTGTCTTTGCCTAAAAATAGTATTGATTCTTGGAATAAGTGCAAAGATGCTTTTATCTCTAAGTATTTTCCTCCCGCTAAGATCAACTCTCTTAGAAATGATATTATGAACTTTAAGCAACTTGATCATGAACAGGTTGCACAAGCTTGGGAGAGGATGAAATTAATGATACGTAATTGCCAACACATGGTTTGAATTTGTGGATGATTATACAAAATTTTTATGCCGGATTGAATTTTGCTTCTAGAAATCTTTGAGATTCGACCGCGGGAGGCACTTTTATGGAAATCACTTTAGGAGAAGCTACTAAACTCCTAGATAATATTATGGTTAATTATTCTCAATGGCACACTGAAAGATATATTAATAAAAAAGTGCATGCTATAGAAGAAATTAATGTTTTGAGTGCAAAGTTGGATGAACTTATGAAATTATTTGCTACTAAGAGTGTTTCTTCTAATCCTAATGATATGCCTTTGTCTACTTTTATTGAGAATAATAATGAATCTATGGATGTGAATTTTGTTGGTAGGAATAATTTTGGTAACAACGCGTATAGAGGAAACTTTAATCCTAGGCCTTATCATAGTAATTCCTCTAATAATTATGGTAATTCCTAGAACAATTCTTATGGAAATTTTAATAAGATGCCCTCTGAATTTGAGACTAGTGTTAAGGAATTTATGAATTCACAAAAGAATTTCAATGCTTTGCTTGAAGATAAATTGCTTAAAGTTGATGATTTGGCTAGGAACGTTGATAAAATTTCTCTTGATGTTGATTCTTTAAAACTTAGATCTATTCCTCCTAAGCATGATATCAATGAGTCTCTCAAAGCCATTATAATTTCCATTGATGAGTGCAAAGAAAGAACCGCTAGGATGCGTGCTAAGAAAGATTCCTTTATAAGAGCATGTTCTTCTAGTTTCCTTGATAATAAAGATGAAGATCTAAAAGTTATTGATGTGTCCGCTATTAAATCTTTGTTTTGCAATATGAATCTTGATAATGATGGGACTGAATATGATCCACCTTTATGTATAAGGCGTTCCAAAAATTCGGAGTTTTTAGATCTTGATGTTAAAATTGATAAAAGTGGGATTGAAGAGATTAAAACTCTAGATGTTAATGAACCTACTATTTTGGATTTCAAGGAATTTAATTATGATAGCTGCTCTTTGATAGATTGTATTTCCTTGTTGCAATCCATGCTAAATTATCCTCATGCTTATAGCCAAAATAAAGCTTTTACCAAACATATAGTTGATGCTTTGATGCAATCTTATGAAGAAAAACTTGAGTTGGAAGTTTCTATCCCTAGAAAACTTTATGATGAGTGGGAACCAACTATTAAAATTAAAATTAAAGATCATGAATGCTATGATTTGTGTGATTTGGGTGCTAGTGTTTCCATGATCCCAAAGACTTTGTGTGATTTGTTAGGTTTCCATGATTTTGATGATTGCTCTATAAACTTGCACCTTGCGGATTCCACTATTAAGAAACCTATGGGAAGAATTAATGATGTTCTTATTGTTGCAAATAGGAACTATGTGCCCGTAGATTTTATTGTTCTTGACATAGATTGCAATCCTTCATGTCCTATTATTCTTTGTAGACCTTTCCTTAGAACGATTGGTGCAATTATTGATATGAAGGAAGTAAATATTAGATTCCAATTTCCATTAAGAAAGGCATGGAACACTTTCCTAGAAAGAAAATTAAATTACCTTATGAATCTATTATGAGAGCCACTTATGGATTGCCTACCAAAGATGGCAATACCTAGATCTATCCTTGCTTTTTATGCCTAGCTAGGGGCGTTAAACGATAGCGATTGTTGGGATGCAACCCAATTTTATTTTTATTCCTTGCTTCTTGATCCTGCTTAGTAATAAATAATTTATCTAGCCTCTGTTTTGGTTGTATTTTTAGTGTTTAATTAGTGTTTGCACCAAGTAGAACCATTGGGAAGACTTGGGGAAAGTCTTGTTAATCTTGCTGTAAAAAACAGAAACTTTAGCGCTCACGAGAACTGCTGCCATTTTTTTGGAAAGTGCTATTTAGTTAATTATTTTTGCAGATTATTAATAGATAAATTCCTCACGTCCAGCAATGTATTTTAGAATTTTTGGGGTTCCAGATCTTGCGCTAGCTACAGATTACTACAGACTGTTCTGTTTTTGACAGATTCTGTTTTTCGTGTGTTGTTTGCTTATTTTGATGAATCTATGGCTAGTAAAATAGTTTATAAACCATAGAGAAGTTGGAATACAGTAGGTTTAACACCAATATAAATAAATAATGAGTTCATTACAGTACCTTGAAGTGGTGTTTTCTTTTCTTTCGCTAACGGAGCTCACAAGATTTTCTACTTTAAGTTTTGTGTTGTGAAGTTTTCAAGTTTTGGGAAAGGATTTGATGGATTATGGAACAAGGAGTGGCAAGATATTAAGCTTGGGTATGCCCATGGCACCCCCAAGATAATCTAAGGACACCAAAAAGCCAAAGGTTGGGGATGCCCCGGAAGGCATCCCCTCTTTCGTCTACTTCCATCGATAACTTTACTTGGAGCTATATTTTTTTCACCACATGATTTGTGTTTTGCTTGGAGCGTCTTGTATGATTTGAGTCTTTGCTTTTTAGTTTACCACAATCATCTTTGCTGTACACACCTTTTGAGAGAGACACACATGATTCGGAAATTATTAGAATACTCTATGTGCTTCACTTATATCTTTTGAGTTATATAGTTTTGCTCTAGTACTTCACTTATATCTTTTAGAGCACGGTGGTGGATTTGTTTTATAGAAACTATTGATCTCTCACGCTTCACTTAGATTATTTTGAGAGTCTTAAGTAACATGGTAATTTTCTTAAATAATCCTAATATGCTAGGTATTCAAGATTAGTAAAACTTTCTTATGAGTGTTTTGAATACTAAGATAAGTTTGATGCTTGATGATTGTTTTGAGATATGGAGGTAGTGATATTAAAGTTGGGCTAGTTGAGTAGTTGTGAATTTGAGAAATACTTGTGTTGAAGTTTGCAAGTCCCATAGCATGCACGTATGGTAAACGTTGTGTAACAAATTTGAAACATGAGGTGTTATTTGATTGTCCTCCTTATGAGCGGCGGTCGGGGACGAGCGATAGTCTTTTCCTACCGATCTATCCCCCTAGGAGCATGCGCATAGTGCTTGGTTTTTGATGACTTGTAGATTTTTGCAATAAGTATGTGAATTCTTTATGACTAATATTGATTCCTGAAAGTGCGTTATATCGACTAGAGGGGGGTGAATAGGCGATTTTTATGAAATTCTTCACTGAGGAATTTGCCGGTGAGGAAATTCCTTAGCAAAGAACTACTAGCAACAGAATAAGTACTCAAGAGTAAACATAACAGAACACAAGCATAGTCATCATGATGAAATGAAGACAGGCACAGAGTACAGGAAGCGTAAGCACAGGATAACACAAGATGAAGACAAACAGACTGAAGAAATTGAACTGAGGAAATTGAGAAAGTCTTCAGTCAAAGTATTCAAACACAGATATGAACAAACACACAACATAGTTATGAGGGAATGAAAGAGTTGAGGGAATAGAACCAGTAAGCTTGGTGAAGACAATGATTTGGTAGACCAGTTCCAACTGCTATCTCAGTTGTACGTCTGGTTGGAGCGGCTGAGTATTTAAACTCCAGGACACACAGTCCCGGACACCCAGTCCTGAAACGCAGCTCAGGACACCAAGTCCTCACCATATTCTCCTAGAACTAAGGTCACACAGACCTCGTCCAATCAGTCGTGGTAAGTCTTCAGGTGACTTCCGAACCTTCACAAACTTGGTCATCGGCGATCCACAATTCCTCTTGGATGATCTAGACCATGACGCTTAACCGTCTGGAAGAAGCACAGTCTTCAAAGGTAACAAGCGTCAGATCCATGCAGGATCAATCTCTTCAGTGATGCTCAATCACTTGGGGTTTGTAGGTGTTTGGGTTTGGGTTTTTCCTCACTTGATGATTTTCTCTCAAAGTCCTCGGAGGATGGGTTGCTCTCAAATGACAAGTGTCAGTTTCTCTCGGAGCAGCCAACCAGCTAGTGGTTGCAGGGGCGGCTATTTATAGCCTAGGGAGCAGCTCAACATGATAAGACATAAATGCCCTTCAATGATATGACCGTTAGGTGGATAGATATTTTGGGACAGCTGGCGCATAGCACAACAACGGTCAGAATTTTGAGTAGCAAAATCCTCAGGGCTATCATGTTCCTCACTGTGTAGGAAATCCGCACTGGCGAATTCCTAACTCCTCAGTCAGAACAAATTCCTCAGAGACCAGAAGAACTTCGTCTCTGTCACTGAAGAATATGACTGGACTGTATGAGATTTCCAAAGGCTTCACTCGAAGGGATTGGTAGGTGTAGGATTTTGAGTTGAGCATCACATGGAAATTTTTCCTTAGTATTTCCTCGACCCCCTTTAACAGTACGGTGTTTCCTATGACTCAAGAAAGAGAAAATGAAACTACGAAAACAAAAGTCTTCACGCTTCATGTTCCTCGAACGAATACCAAGTCTTCAAGGTCACACCAATTTCTTCACTTTCAAAGTCTTCAGAAAGCCAAAGTCTTCAGTCGAAGAACTTCATTTTTAGGGGTCGACTTTCTCTGTAAATATCAAACTCCTCATAGACTTATAGACCTGTGTACACTCACAAACGCATTAGTCCCTTAACCTATAAGTCTTCAATACACCAAAATCAATAAGGGGCACTAGATGCACTTACAATCTCCCCCTTTTGGTGATTGATGACAATATAGGTTAAGTTTTCAATGGGGATAAACATATGGAGTGTAAATACTGATATTGAGGAATTTGATTGCAAGATATAGAAGAACTCCCCCTGAATATGTGCATAGTGAGGAATTTGCTTTTGAAGCAATGCACACTTGAAGAGTTGAATCATGGAGATCTCCCCCTATATCTTGTAATTCATACACGCATTTTACATATAATAGTGAAGAATTTGAAATGCATGATGAAATATGGTGACTGATGTAATTCAGCATGCATGCAATAATATTAACGAGGAATAAGCATGCAGAAAAACGTCTCAAGAGTATCAGAGCACCATCGGGTTTAAGTTTACAACTCGATCTAATAAAGTCTCAGAAGAACGAGAGTTGTAACTTAAAAAAACGCCCATATAGAAAGACCCGCTTGAAGACTAACTCAAAATTCTCCCCCTTTGTCATCAAATGACCAAAAGGATCGAATATGAGGACTAACGCCCCTGAAGAATATCAAGTTGATGAAGGAGCGCCAGCATTATTGGGGTCGTTTGTCGTGGTAGGGCCTGCCGCAGTGTCGTCCAAGTCTTCATTCTCATCAGTGTCGCGTGATGAAGAAAATGAGCTGGCCACCAGAGAAGGAACCTTGACCTTCTTGAATTTTTTCAGTGGAGGTGCAGACCAGTCAAAATCTTCCTTGAGACCCATTTTCTTCAGATCTTCTTCACCATACAGATGTGATAGTATTGCCCAGGTGCGACCGAAGACTTCATGGAGGTAGTAATGGTTTTTCTTCACTGCATTGTGTGTAGCAGTCATGTTGTGAAGAAATGAACCAAACTGACGCTTAACCCATTTATGATTTCAATCCACCTTCTGGTGAAGACTAAGCAAAAGCTCACGATCAGTCATCACACGAGGAGCAGTGGTTTGAGGACTAGACTTGGGTGCATTGGCAGAGTCATGTGTGGCAGAGTCATCATTGGTGGAATAAGAAGCAGCTTTGCGAAACTGTCCATCCAATGGACGAATGCCTTCATCTATAACAACTGGTGCCTTGCCCTTTCTGTCAGCTGAGGAATAGGTCTGCTCGAGGACTTCAATCGGGGGCAAGTAGCTGAGGTGATTCTGAAAATCAGCTTTGTAGTTGAGTGAAGACCTTGTTCTGAGGAATCTCATAATCCAAGGTGCATAAGGCTTCAGCTCAAACAGAGACAGTGCAACATTTGCCAGAGTCCTCATGAAGAAATCATGATAATTGACAGGAATGCCATGAACGATGTTGAAAACCAGATTCTTCATGATGCCAACAATTTCCTCATCAGATGAGTCGTGGCCTTTGATAGGACTCATTGTCCTCGTAAGAATATGATAGACAGTTCTGGGCACATAAAGTAATTCCTTCACGAGGAATTTGGTTCGTGGGGCCTGACCTGGCTTCAGAGGTTTCATCAGAACCTGCATGTAGTGATTTGTAAGCTCAGGTTCACTGTAGATGCAACGAGCTTCTTCAAGGGGAGGACTGAGTGGTAAGGCACGAAGCAATTCAGACGCTGGTGCGGTGTAGTGAGTGTTTTCAGACATCCAGTCCAGCACCCATGAATTCACATCTTCAGAATCTCCTGTGATGTGCAGCGTTGCATAAAATTGAAGAATCAGTTCTTCATTCCAATCACAGATGTCAGAGCAAAAATTTAACAGTCCAGCGTCGTGAAGAACACTGAGGACTGGCACGAAACACGGTAGAGATTCCATATCCATGTGAGGAATGTGCTCATGGTAGAAGTTTTTCTCTTTGTTAAACAACACCGAGGAATAGAAATTTGCTTGACTAGCAGTCCAGAAATGCCTCTTCCTAATGCGAGCAGAGTTATAAGGGTTGTAGTCTTCGAAGAATACATGCTCGCCGAAGAAATCATCAGCCTTGAACTTTTGCTTGCGTGAGAATGGATCCTTTGGCTTGGGCAGAGGAGTGTTAGTGAGTTGCATCATGACCTCAGGAATCGCAATCTCAGGTTCTTCAGGCTGAGGAATTTCTGGTTCCTCTTCAGTGGCAGTCTGTGTCTTCAGATGTTCAGCAGCAGCAGTTTCTTCAGCACTAGTGGCTAAAATTTCATCATGTACAGATGCAGTGGGGTGAGTTTTTGCAGAGCCCATTTGAACAGTTTGTGCCGGTGACTGAGGTATTTGCTGCAACGGTGTGAACATTGGAGAGTTTGGATGCTGACTTTCCCAGAATTCATCACTTATTACTGGTGTGAATCAGCCAACGTTCACATCTTCATCTTCCATTTCTTCAACGCCAGCCTCTTCAGCTGTGAACTGAGGCATGGGCGAGGAGATGACAAGTGTTGAAGGGATCACATCGACTTCAATTTCTTCATCCAACTGCTCAGACGAAGCAGCAGAAGGAGTTTATTCATCAGATCCGTTGGGGATCACATATTCTTCATCAAAAGGAACAAGGTCCTTCGATGGCATGGTTGAGATTGGAACAACATCAATGGGATTAGCAAATGAATTGGTCAAAGGCTTCATCTTCTTCGGAGCTTAAGAATCTGAAGTAGCTGATGCTTTCCTTTTCTTCACTGCTGCACGCTCTGCAGCCTTGGTCTTCTTCACATCTGATGCAGATGGAAGGATCGGAGTTGGTGTTGGTGCAGGAGGAGCAGAAGAATCTGGTTGATTTTCTTCAGGCACAACTTATGCAGTTGCCCTAATTTCTTCAGTTTCTTCAGGCACACCACTAGTGGATGCCCTGGCAATTTCTTCAGGGGCTGGAACACAGTCGTCAGCCCTGGAACTCACTTTTTCTTCAGCAGCCCGATTGTCATCAGCGGTGCTAGCATTTTCTTTAGTAGGCTGAGCAGATGCTTCAGCCTGAGGAATTTCTTGTTGCATTGGGGCTGCAACATTGGAAGTGAACTGTTCAGTTATCTTTACAAATCTGACTTTGGCTCCCAGCCAGTCAGCATAATAGCGATCAAATTCATCACTCAGTTTCTTGATTTCAGATTGGAGAGCAACAAGTTCTTCAGGTGAAAGCGTTAGAACGTTTTGCTTCAGAAAGCGCTCTTTCTTGTACTGCGCTTTCTTCACCCTCCTCCCCTATTCAAATTTCCATTTCTCTTCATCAATGAAGTGAGTCAGTACATGACATTGACCAGGAGTGAGGTTCAGCTCAGGCATAGGTGTGTTGGGGTCCTTGTGCCACAAGTCAATGAAGTCAAGGATCAACTTCGGATCCAGCATTAATGGCACATTACTTCCTTTGGCACTGGCGGCCATGACCTGCCTGTCTCTGATGATTTCAGCAAGTTCTTCATCATCAGCTTCGTCTTCTTCAGATGACACTTGGAAGGCGACTTGCTTCTTCTGAGGACTAGGGCGAGGACCTCGTCCAGCAGTGGCCTTTGTCTTCAGTAGAGAGGGTCCCGTTGAAGAATTTGGTGCAGCTGAGGAACTAGCTAAGACACCTGAGGCAATGGAGGTGCCTGCAATCCTTTGGCACGTGGCAAGATGCACATGTGCAGAGGACTTTGTCGGAGCGGACGAAGACTTTGGCGGAGGAGCTGAGGACTTTTGAGGAATTGGCCGTGAGGGCTTTGAGGATTCTGGCCGTGAGGGCATTGCTGAGGAACTTGGCCTTGAGGGCACTGTTGGTGAAGCACTTGTCTTGCGCGCAAGCTTCTTTGACATAGCCTTCTTTGGCTTGACAGTAGAGACCTTAGCAGAGGCAGCAGAGTCTTCATTGAATTTCCTCACTGCTTCTCTGGCTTGCTTAGCCAACTTCGCTTGGCGCTTGGCCCATTCATCAGGATAGTCCTCACTGCGCTTGAGGCTAGTGGGATCAGCTATTTGGCCAGGTGCCAATGGAGGTCTTGGGCATGGAGGATTGAGTGCGAATTTCTTCATGTTCTTGGGAGTAACATACCTGTACTCCCTCCACTCTCTTGCCCATCTCCTTTATATCCTCTGTATGCGCACCTTGCGCTGATTTTCGTCCTCTTTTCCAAACTTGGCCTCATTAGGAGTGCAGTAATCCTTGTATATGTCAACAGGGATTTCAAACACTGTGTTGACCTCAACCCTCTTTCCTCCTTTCTGTGGCTTCTTACCGTCAGCCATTTTCTTCAGTCGAGGAATTTGAACAATTGAATTCTCTGAAGAAGTATGCAACTTTTCTTCGAGGAACGCTGCAAATGAGTTAAGTTGATGAGAACCTATTGATTCAGCAGCTGACATGAGTACCTGTGAACAGAGTATAGTTGTGAGGAATTTGGAGAGGTCATATGCATTCTCAGAAGGTTTTATAAAGAACAAGTTTGAGTAATTTGACCAGATGAGTCTTGAAGAATTTCACTAAGCGTTATTTGTCTTAGGTTCCAGAGATGTGTAGATCAAAAATCCACACATTTGAGGAATCTTGAAGAAAAACATAGCTTAGAGAAACGAATCAAGAACAGAGGATATGAGAGGTGTTTTAGTGTGTGAATATATGAAGAAAAACACCTTTGAAGATTTTGTAGATAAACATTCGAATCAACGAGGGCAGTAAAAGTAACTTTTAATTACCCTGGATGAAGAACACGACGAACAAATAAGCCAGGGGGGTGCCCATCAGACATGTGCACATTCAATGATATTATCCGCAAGCAAAGCCTTATTGAACTTCCTATCAAGGGTAGATTGTACACTTGGAGCAATATGCAACAAGACCCACTGCTTGAACAACTTGATTGGTTCTTCACTTCGTTGCACTGGACCAACGTATACCCCAACACCATGGTCAAGCCTCTTGGTAAGCCTGTCTCCGACCACGTTCCTTGCATTATCTCCATCCAAACTTGCATCCCTCGCAGCAAGGTCTTTAGATTTGAACCTTTCTGGATCCTGCATCCTGGCTTCATGGATCTTGTTCAAGATGTATGGAATAGACCGGTGAGAGCGCAAAACGCTGCGACCATTCTCTGTCGCAAATTCAAAGCTTTACGCCATGCCCTAAAAATCTGGAGCAAAAATCTATCCCGACTGTCTGTAGCCATTGCTAATTGCAACGAGTCCTTGGCGCACCTAGATGATCTTGAGAATAAAAGAGCCCTTTCTATTCCTGAAGCAAACTTTCGGAATATCATCAAGAAACATCTCTTGCGCCTCCTTAAATACCAAAACCAATACTGGAAAAAACGATGCACAATTCGATGGATCAAGTTTGGGGACGAGAATACCAAATTCTTCCAGGCTGTTGCCACAGAACGGTATCGGCGCAATAACATTGCAACCTTCAAAATAGAGGATGGTTCAATCATTGACAGTCACGATGGAAAAGAAGCACTCCTGTTTCGTACATACACTGATCACCTGGGTACTTCGCGGCCTGCACAAATGAAATTTAACTTGCCTAATATTCTGCAGCACCATGATGACCTTGACCAGCTGACTATGCCTTTTACCCATGAGGAGATTGATGCTGTTATCAAAGAAATGCCAGCCGATCGTGCTCCCGGCCCGGATGGATTCAGTGGTGCATTCCTTAAAGCTTGCTGGCCTATTATCAAACACGATTTTTATAACCTCTGTGGAGCATTCCACCAAGGAGACTTGGACCTCTCCAGTATAAATGATGGCCTCATCACACTGATTCCTAAGATCACCTCACCAGAAACTGTTAATGATTACCGCCCGATCACCCTTCTCAATTGCTATCTTAAGCTAATTACAAAGCTGCTAGCTAATCGTCTGCAATGAGTGATCTTAAAGGTTATCCACAAGAACCAATATGGTTTCATAAAAGGGAGGACGATACAGGATTGCCTGGCCTGGGCATTTCAATATATACATCAATGCCATGCATCGAAGAAGCAGATTATCTTGTTGAAACTGGATTTCGCTAAAGCCTTTGATACAATCGAACACGCTCCCATGATCACCATCATGAAACACCTGGGATTTAACGACAAGTGGCTGTCTTGGATTAATTGCATCTTCTCGACAGGGCGATCATCAGTTCTACTGAATGGTGTCCCCGGCCGACAATTCCACTGCCGCACAGGTGTACGCCAGGGGGACCCTCTCTCCCCATTGATCTTCGTCATTGCGGCTGATCTCCTACAAGTTGCTATTAATGACGCCTTTAGAGAAGGGAAAGTCCAACTGCCCTTTCCCTGCATCGGCCAAACGGACTACCCAGTAATCCAATACGCCGACGACACCATCTTGGCCATGCCTGCATGCCCTCAGCAAGCTGCAGTCATCAAACAAATCCTTGTGGACTATGCTTCTTCCATCGGCCTCCGAATTAATTTCCACAAGTCAACACTAATCCCAATCAACATGACTCAAGAGGCTGCCTTGGCGCTTGCGACCTTCTTTGGATGCTCAGTCGGATCCATGCCCTTTACCTATCTTGGATTGCCTCTCGGCACGTCTAAACCGACCATCCTTGATCTGATGCCCCTAGTCTGCAGTGCCGAACGACCACTCACCTCCACGATCTCAATGATGTCCTACGGGGGCAAACTCTCGTGGCTAAACGCTACCGTCACATCTCTACTCATCTACGCCATGTGCACTCTCAAATTTCCGCCCCAGTTAATTGAGATGCTCGACAAAATCAGAAGGAGATGTCTCTGGACCAAAAAGACGGAACATGGGGACAAGTGCAACTCCCTTGCCGCGTGGGAGATGGTGTGCAAACCCAAAAAACATGGCGGCCTTGGGGTTATCAACATTAAGGTGCAGAATGATGCCCTACTCATGAAATTTTTACACAAGTTTTACAACAAGCTTCATGTCCCCTGGGTACAGCTCATTTGGAACACATACTATACCGATAAGGTTCCTCACGCCACTGACCCTGTGGGCTCTTTCTGGTGGCGCCAAATCCTCAAACTTACGCCTGTATTTCGAGGGATTTCGCAGGTCCGAATCGTATCGGGTGACACTGTTCTGGTTTGGAAAGATCTCTGGGCGCCAGATATTTTGCAGGCTTCTCATCCCCATGCATTCTCCTTCGCCATGCACGAGGACAAGACTATCAAGGATTTCTTGGAGAGCACGGCATTATCGGAAACCTTTCACCTACCACTCTCCCCGCAGGCCCTGGACGAAGTTCGAGACATCCAGCAGATCTCAACGCACACCCATCCGTCCGCGTCTGTTAATGATGTTTGGTACTATACCTGGGGGAAATCTATTTACCGGCCGGCTGACTACTACAAATTCTTCTTCCGAGACGCCAACGCCCACCCAGCCTTCTCCTTGCTCCGGCGCTCTCGTTGCATCATGCGGATCAAAGTCTTCGGTTGGTTGCTGATGGTCGACCGTCTAAACACACGTGACATGCTCAAGCGTCGACATTTTGACATAGGTGACGACCACAGCTGCCTGCTCTGCGGCAATCATGACGAAGAAACTATGGATCATATGATATTTACTTGCACATTCAGTCAAGCTTGCTGGCGTAAACTTGGGATCAGCTGGCCACCCTTCACCTGCCGCCTACAACTACTTCAACAGGCTAAACACTCCTGGGGACGTCCATTATTCTTTGAAACCTTCCTGGTGGCAGCCTGGAGTCTCTGGAAAGAAAGAAACAACAAACATTTCAGGAGGATTACGCCAACTGTCGGTGGGTGGCTGAATAGATTCAAGGAAGACTTTGGTCTCCTCCAACATAGGACTAGGGGGAGTCATCCTGCTTTTATTTCTTCTTTTGTTTCTGAATTGAACTAATAACACCACTCCTCGACCACCTGCCCCCTCTGGAAGGGCAGCATGGCAAATAGGGCAACTACATATGTACTAACCCTTGTAACACCCTGTCTATATATACATATATGAAAACACAGTAGGAGCCTTTCCTACTGTTTACCCTTCAGAAAAAAAACACGACGAACAGTGAGGTGGAGAGGTGAAGTTCGTCTGTGTAGATCTTCCACGCCCTAACTTGGCGGAGGAAGACGACTACGACGGCGGCGGAGTGAAGATTTCCGCGGCCGGCGCGAGTACGGTGGTGACGAGGTCTAGGCAGTGAAGCTCTTCCTCACCGACGACGATGAAGTAGCGGCGGCGCTAGGGTTTGAGAAGCTCGAGCTGGAGAGAGGTCGAGCGGAGTAAAAGAAGTGAGGAAGGGGAAGAGGGGTATTTATAGCCACGGTGAAAAACTGTTCGCCCGAAGAAATTGGACGAACGTGCCCCTGACCCTTCTCATTCGCTTGACATGTGTCACCCACATACTGAGAGGTGGAGATCATGTGCGATCGTGGGTGAAAGGATAAGTGTAACGTGGGATGCAGAACGGTTTGAGCGGCAAAGCTGAAAATTTAGATAAAATAGGTTTTAAAGTTCTGTTCGCAATTTCTTTAGCTGACAAGGACACAGTGAAGATTTTAAACGAGTTTCAAATAGAACACACATGAAGAATTTGTGAATAGATTGGGTTGAGTATAGAATAAATGGGGACGAGTCCGATCACATTCACTTAGCAGAAAAACCAACTTGAAGAATTAGCAATAAGTGAATGTTGTAGAAGGACATAAACTCATATATATATAGCCAATGAAGAAAAACAACGGAAACAATGAAGACAATGCAAAGTTGAAGAATATGAACAACTGAGGAATTTCAACTTTTGGTTGTGGCGTGACCCACCATATAAGAATGATGATTTCAGACACCGTGTACAATTATCGTAGGGTTCTGAGAATCAAATTCTTCGTTAATTTTTTCACACTAAGAGTGTTATTGTTCATTGATTGAGGAAAAATGTTTCTTCATGTGTTGCACATCTAAGTCATCAATTTTGCATAAGTGTTAGGATGAGTGTCCTTTTCAAAGAACATTCGAAGATTCTAGGATATTTAGCTCACACCGCAACTTGCTAAATCTCTTCTCATCCAAGGGCTTTGTGAAGATATCGGCTAGCTATTCTTCAGTCTTCACATGCTCAATAGAAATGTCTCCCTTCAACACATGATCACGAAGAAAATGATGACGAATCTGAATGTGCTTAGTCTTTGAGTGCTGAACTGGGTTGTGAGCAATCTTGATGGCACTCTCATTATCACAGAAGAGAGGAACATTCTTCATGTTGACGCCGTAGTCCTTGAGAGTTTGCTTCATACATAGCAATTGAGCACCGCAAGAACCAACGACAATGTACTCAGCTTCAGCAGTAGATAGTGATACACAGTTCTGTTTCTTCGAGGACCAACAGACCAAAGATCGTCCGAGGAAATGACATGTACCAGATGTTGACTTGCGGTCCACACGATCACCAGCATAGTCAGGGTCAGAATATCCAATGAGATCAAAAGCCGAGCCCTTGGGGTACCATAATCCAAGTGTTGGCGTGTGAGCTAGATATCGAAGAATATGCTTCACAACCTTATGGTGTGATTCCTTCGGTGTAGCTTGAAATCGGGCACACATGCAAACACTAAGCATTATATCTGGCCTAGATGCACATAAGTACAATAAAGAACCAATCATGGAGCGTTATACCTCATGATCGAAGTCAATACCATTTTCATCAGTGCACAGGTGGCCATTTGTGGGCATAGGAATTTTGACGCCTTTGCAATCTTGCATGCCGAATTTCCTCAGTACATCCTTGAGGTATTTCTCCTGAGATATGAATATGCCATTGCGTTGTTGACGAATTTGAAGACCTAAGAAGAATTTCAACTTTCCCATCATAGACATTTGATATTCTTCACTCATCATATAGGCAAATTCATCACTATAACGTTGGTCAGTACAGCCAAAGATAATATCATCAAAATATATTTGGCACACAAACAATTCACCATCATAAGATTTAGTGAAAAGAGTAGGGTCGAGTGAACTGGGTTTGAAGCCTCTCTTCATGAAGTATTCCTTCAAGGTATCATACCACGCCCGAGGGGCCTGCTTGAGGCCATAGAGGGCCTTGTTGAGTCTGAAGACTTTGTCAGGATTCTTTGGATCTTCAAAACCTGGGGGTTGAGCAACATATACTTCTTCCTCAAGCTTACCATTGAGGAATGCACTTTTCACATCCATTTGATATAAAGTGATATCATGATGGTTAGCATAAGCAAGTAATATGCGAATAGCCTCAAGTCTAGCAACAGGTGCAAAAGTTTCATCAAAATCAATTCCTTCAACCTGTGTGTAGCCTTGAGCTACAAGCCGTGCCTTATTCCTCACCACAAGGCCATTTTCATCTTGCTTGTTGCGGTAGATCCACTTTTTGCCAATGATATTGTGCTTGCGATGATCTGGACATTTGACCAGTTCCCAGACATTGTTGAGCTCGAACTGATGTAATTCTTCGTGCATGTCCTGAATCCACTCAGGTTCCAGAAATGCTTCATCTACCTTAGTGGGCTCTGTGATAGAGACAAAAGCATAGTGCCCAGAAAAGTTAGATAAATGTGAAGCTTTTGAGCGTGTGAGAGGACCTGGCGCTTTGATGTCAATGATGATCTTTTCAACTTGCACTTCTTTTGCAATGCGAGGATGAGCTGGTTGTCGTTGAGGAATTTTATCAGCATTCTCTTCAGCACCATTTTCTTCAGTATTTTCTTCAGGTGCATTAGCTCGACGTTCTTCTTGTTTTGGAATGAATTCTTCAGCGATTCTTCACTAGGAATGACATCCTCAGTAGCCTTGAACTTGATAGTTTCCTCAGGTGCTGGTTCATCTATCATAGTAGGTAGGTGCTCTCTTTGCGAGCCATTAGTTTCATCGAACCGCACATCTACAGTTTCAACAACCTTGTGAAGAACGTTATTGAAGACTTTGTAGGTGTGCGAGTCCTTTCCGTAACCAAGCATAAAACCTTCATGTGCTTTCGGTGCAAATTTTGAGTTGTGATAAGGATCTCTAATCCAACATTTAGCACCAAAGACTTTGAAATAACTTACATTGGGTTTCTTATCAGTGAGGAGTTCATAGGCAGTCTTCGTGAAGAACTTGTGAATATATACTCTGTTGATGATGTGGCATGCGGTATCAATTGCCTCAGTCCAGAAATGACGAGGCATTTTGTATTCGTAAAGCATAAGAACAGATAAAGTAGTATGAGGACGTGAGAAATGAAAGTTCATTTCTTCATGATTAGCCTGCATCCTATCAAGCATACTCAGGTCTCCAGCAAATTCTTCAGACGATTAGTACGTCTGGAGACCTGACCCTGCAGAAGAGATTAGTTCTTTTTCTTCACCACCCACATCTGAAGGGGTGGCAAAGAGTTCATCATTCTGCGAGCTCCAAAAGAGAAAGGTGGCATAGATGCCAGTCCATTTCGTTTCACATAAGAGGGGTTAGAGTGAGCAGAGAAATTATTCGAGAACTTATGGACATAATGATTTGAAGAATAGTGCACATATCCATAATCCTTAGATCTTCCCTGCGAAACAGATGGGTTAGCACAATGATGTTCATATGAGGACTTTGATCCTTTTGAGGAATATGATCCATGTGAGGAGTTTGGTCCGTATGAGGACTTGGATCCATATGAAGAATTTGGTCCATATGAAGAATTTGATCTGGGTTTCCTATTCTTCACAGGTGGCGTCATGATGACATTCACCTGAAGATTTTCAAGGCATCTTTTGGGAACCCAGATTTTCTTCATAGGAGGACCGTTCCTGCAGTTAGTGCCAACATATCTAGCAAATACTTCACCATTCTGATTTTTGAACAGTTTATAGTTGGAGTCAAATGACTCATCATCAGAACAAGGAGATTCACATGCAAATCCAGATAAGTTAGATGGATCAACTAGAGGTCCCTTTGCAGCAACCCATGTAGTTTTGGGGTATTGCTTAGGCTTCCAATATGTACCATCAGCATTGAGTTTCCTCTCAAAAGCAATACCCTCTTTCCTAGGGTTCCTGTTGAGGATCTGCTTTTTAAGCACATCACAAAGAGTCTGATGCCCTTTGAGGCTTTTATACATAACTTTCATGTACAATTCCTTCAGCCCTGCATCGTTAGTGATACTAACATTGTCCTCAGATGAGGAATTAGTGATATCAGAGGCATGTGAAGAATTTGAAGCATTAACAGCATTTGAACATTTAGGTGAAGAATTAGCAAATTCACGTTCAATGCATTTCAAACAAGGAGGAACAAATTCTTCCTGAGAAGCGCTGATTTGTTGAGCACGTAATGAATCGCGCTCCTTCTGAAGATCTTCATAACTCACTCTTAGCTTCTCAAGGTCTTGCTTTCTTTGAAGAAATTCATAAGAAAGCTTCTCATGATCAGATAAGAGAGTGTTATGATGACCTTGAAGATTGTCAAACCTAGTCTGAAGTCTCTGAAGATTTTTAGTCAAGGCTTTAGCGCGATCCATTTCTTCACCCAACATATCATCACTTTTGTCTAGCATGTTTTGAACCTTTTCAAGAGCCCTTTGTTGTTTTACAACAATCTTTGCAAGTTTAGAATAGCTGGGCTTAAGGTTTTCATCAGATTCATTCTCACTTGATTAAGAGGAGGTATATTTGAGTACCTTGGCACCCTTTGCCATGAAGCAATAGGTGGGAGCGTAGTCATCATCGCCTTCATCAGCCTTGTTGGTGAGGTCATTTTATTCAGTGTTGAAGATAGACTTGCTGACGAATGCAGTAGCGAGAGCTAGGCTCGCCACTCCGGATTCGGACTCCTCAGATGTCTCCTCTTCCTCATTTTCTTCAGATTCATCCTCAGAGTCCATTTCCTTGCCAATGAATGCTCTAGCCTTCTTGGAGCTGCTCTGCTTGTGATATGAAGACTTTGAGGATTTTGATGATGAAGATTTTGTGGATTTCTTCTTTTTCTTCGCATCATCAGAACTGTAATCCTTGTATTTCTTCTTCTTTGATTCCTTTTCCCACTGAGGACAATCTTGAATGTAATGTCCAGGTTTCTTGCACTTGTGACAGAGCCTCCTCTTGTAGTCACTAGATGAGGAATCATTGCTCCTTGAGAGTCTTCCAAGGCGACCACGTCTTGAGAACTTTTGGATCTTCTTCACGAGCAGAGCCAGATCATGGCTTAGTTCTTCAGGATCACCAAGGCTGCTACCAGAGTCTTCATCTACGGACTCAGATACTGCCTTGGCCTTCAGTGCACGTGATCTGCCATAGCTCGAACCATAGAGATCTCTTTTTTAGCAAGTTGGAACTCATGAGTATTTAGCCTCTCGAGAATATTAGCGGGATCAAGTGACTTGTAATCAGCACATTCTTGTATCATCAATGCCAGAGTGTCAAATGAGGAATCAAGTGATCTCAGCAATTTCTTCACCACCTCATGGTCGGTGATGTCAGTGGCACCAAGTGCTTGAAGCTCATTTGAGATGTCAGTGAGGCGATCGAAGGTTTGTTGAACATTTTAATTGTCGAGTCTTTTGAAGAGGTTGAAGAGATTGCGAAGAACATCAACTCAAGAGTGACGCTGTGTTGAGACTCCTTCATTCACTTTGGACAACCTGTCCCAGATAAGCTTCGCTGTCTCCAAAGCACTCACTCTGCCATACTGTCCTTTGCTCAGATGGCCACATATGATATTCTTCGCTTGAGAGTCGAGTTGCTTGAATCTCTTCACATCAGCAGCATTCAAAGAAGGTGTGACTGAGGGAACACCATTTTCCACAACATACCAGAGATCGTTATCCATCGCCTCAAGATGCATTCACATCTTATTCTTCCAGTAGGGGTAGTCCGTCCCATCGAAGGTAGGACACCCAGCAGAGACCTTGATCATACCTGCGGTCGACATAACTAAACTCCAGGCGGTTAAACCAAAATCACACAGAACAAGGGAGTACCTTGCTCCGATACCAATTGAAAGTGCGTTATATCGACTAGAGGGGGGGTGAATAGGCGATTTTTATGAAATTCTTCACCGAGGAATTTGTCGGTGAGGAAATTCCTTAGCGAAGCACTACTAGCAGCGGAATAAGTACTCAAGAGTAAACATAACAGAACACAAGCATAGTCATCATGATGAAATGAAGATAGGCACAGAGTACAGGAAGCGTAAGCAAAGGATAACACAGGATGAAGACAAACAGACTGAAGAAATTGAACTGAGGAAATTGAGAAAGTCTCCAGTCAAAGTCTTCAAACACAGATATGTACAAACACACAACACAATTATGAGGGAATGAAAGAGTTGAGGGAATAGAACCAGTAAGCTTGGTGAAGACAATGATTTGGTAGACCAGTTCCAACTGATGTCTCAGTTGTATGTCTGGTTGGAGCGGCTGAGTATTTAAACTCTAGACACATAGTCCCAGACACCCAATCCTGAACACGCAGCTCAAGACACCATGTCCTCACCGTATTCTCCTTGAACTAAGGTCACACAGACCTCGTCCAATCACTCATGGTAAGTCTTCAGGTGACTTCTGAACCTTCACAAACTTGGTCACTCGGCGATCCACAATTCCTCTTGGATGCTCTAGACCATGACGCCTAACCGTCTGGAAGAAGCACAATCTTCAAAGGTAACAAGCGTCGGATCCACACAGGATCAATCTCTTTAGTGATGCTTAATCACTTGGGGTTTTTAGGTGTTTGGGTTTGGGTTTTTCCTCACTTGATGATTTTCTCTCAAAGTCCTCGGAGGATGGGTTGCTCTCAAATGACAAGTGTCAGTTTCTCTCGGAGCAGCCAACCAGCTAGTGGTTGTAGGGGGCGGCTATTTATAGCCTAGGGAGCAGCCCGACATGATAAGACATAAATGCCCTTCAATGATATGACCGTTAGGTGGATAGATATTTTGGGACAGCTGGCGCATAGCACAACAATAGTCGGAATTTTGAGTAGCAAAATCCTTAGGGCTATCATGTTTCTCACTGTGTAGGTAATCCACACTGGCGAATTCCTAACTCCTTAGTCAGAACAAATTTCTCAGAGACCAGAAGAACTTTGTCTCTGTCACTGAAGAATATGACTGGACTGTATGAGATTTCCAAAGGCTTCACTCGAAGGGATTGGTAGGTGTAGGATTTTGAGTTGAGCATCACATGAAAATTTTTCCTTCGTATTTCCTCGACCCTCTTTAACAGTACGGTGTTTCCTATGACTCAAGAAGAGAAAATGAAACTACGAAAACAAAAGTCTTCACGCTTCATGTTCCTCGAACGAATACCAAGTCTTCAAGGTCACACCAATTTCTTCACTTTCAAAGTCTTCAGAAAGCCAAAGTCTTCAGTCGAAGAAATTCATTTTTAGGGGTCGACTTTCTCTGTAAATATCAAACTCCTCATAGACTTATAGACCTGTGTACACTCACAAACACATTAGTCCCTTAACCTATAAGTCTTCAATACACCAAAATCACTAAGGGGCACTAGATGCACTTAGAATTCCATGGATTATACGCACTCTCACCTTTCCATCATTGCTAGCCTCTTCGGTACTGTGCATTGCCCTTTCTCACATTGAGAGTTGGTGCAAACTTCGCTGGTGCATCCAAACCCCATGATATGATACGCTCTTTCACACATAAACCTCCTTATATCTTCCTCAAAATAGACACCATACATACCTATTATGGCATTTCCATTGCGATTCCGAGATATATTGCCATGCAACTTTCCACCATCCCATTTATCATGACACGTTCATCATTGTCATATTGTTTAGCATGATCATGTAGTTGACATAGTATTTGTGGCAAAGCCACCATTCATAATTCTTTCATACATGTCACTCTTGGTTCATTGCATATCCCGGTACACCGCCGGAGCCATTCATATAGAGTCATACCTTTTTCTAGTATCAAGTTGTAATCATTGAGTTGTAAATAAATAGAAGTGTGATGATCATCATTTAATAGACAATGCATTGTCCCAATAAAAAAAGGGAGAAAGGCCAAATTAAAAAAAAGGACCAAAAAATGGAAATGAAAAGGGACAATGCTACTATTTTTTTTCACACTTGTGCTTCAAAGTAGCACCATGATCTTCATGACAGAGAGTCTCTTGTTTTGTCACTTTCATATACTAGTGGGAATTTTTCATTATAGAACTTGGCTTGTATATTCCAACAATGGGCCTCCTCAAGTGCCCTAGGTCTTCGTGAGCAAGCAATTTGGATGCACACCCACTAGTTTCTTTTGTTGAGGTTTCATACATTTATAGCTCTAGTGCATCCGTTGCATGGCAATCCCTACTCCTTGCATTAACATCAATCGATGGGCATCTCCATAGCTCATTGATTAGCCTCGTTAATGTGAGACTTTCTCCTTTTTTGTCTTCTCCACATAACCCCCATCATTATACTCTATTCCACCCATAGTGTTATATCCATGGCTCACGCTCATGTATTGCGTGAAGGTTTATAAAGTTTCAGATTACTAAAGTACGAAACAATTGCTTGGCTTGTCATCGAGGTTGTGCATGATGAGAGCATTCTCGTGTGACGAAAATGGAGCATGACTAAACTATATGATTTTGTAGGGATGAACTTTCTTTGGCCATATTATTTTGAGAAGGCATAATTGCTTAGTTAGTATGCTTGAAGTATTATTATTTCTATGCCAATATTAAACTTTAACTTGAATCTTTAGGATCTGAATATCCATGCCACAATTAAGAAGAATTACATTGAAATTATGCCTAATAACATTCCACATCAAAAATTCTGTTTTTATCATTTACCTACTCGAGGACGAGCAAGAATTAAGCTTGGGGATGCTTGATACGTCTCCAACGTATCTAGAATTTTTGATTGCTCCATGCTATATTATCTTCTATTTTGGACATTATTGGCCTTTATTATTCACTTTTATATTATTTTTGGGACTAACATATTAACCGGAGGCCCAGCCCAGAATTGCTGTTTTTGCCTATTTCAGAGTTTCGCATAAAAAGAATATCAAACGGAGTCCAAACGGAATGAAACCTTCGGGAACGTGATTTTCAGAACGAACATGATCCAGGAGACTGGGACCCTACGTTAAGCAACCAACAGGGAAGCAATGAGGTAGGGGGGCGCACCTACCCCCCCAGGCGCGCCCTCTCCCCTCGTGGGCCCCCTGTTGCTCCACCAACGTACTCCTTCCTCCTATATATACCTATGTACCCCAAACGATAAAAAACGGAGCCAAAACCCTAATTCCACCACCGTAACTTTCTGTATCCACAAGATCCCATCTTGGGGCCTGTTCCGGAGCTCCGCCGGAGGGGGCATAGATCACGGAGGGCTTCTACATCAACACCATAGCCTCTCCGATGATGTGCGAGTAGTTTACCTCAGACCTTCCGGTCCATAGTTATTAGCTAGATGGCTTCTTCTCTCTTTTTGGATCTCAATACAATGTTCTCCCCCTCTCTCATGGAGATCTATTCGATGTAATCTTCTTTTGCGGTGTGTTTGTTGAGACCGATGAATTGTGGGTTTATGATCAAGTTTATCTATGAACAATATTTGATTCTTCTCTGAATTCTTTTATGTATGAGTTGTTATCTTTGCAAGTCTCTTCGAATTATCAGTTTGGTTTGGCCTACTAGATTGATCATTCTTGCAATGGGAGAAGTGCTTAGCTTTGGGTTCAATCTTGCGGTGTCCTTTCCCAGTGACAGTAGGGGCAGCAAGGCACGTATTGTATTGTTGCCATCGAGGATAACAATATGTTTTTTTATCATATTGCATGAATTTATCCCTCTACATCATGTCATCTTGCTTAAAGCATTACTCTGTTCCTATGAACTTAATACTCTAGATGCATGCTAGATAGCGGTCGATGTGTGGAGTAATAGTAGTAGATGCAGGCAGGAGTCGGTCTACTTGTCTCGGACGTGATTCCTATATACATGATCATACCTATATATTCTCATAACTATGCTCAATTCTGCCAATTGCTCAACAGTAATTTGTTCACCCACCGTAAAATACGTATGCTCTTTAGAGAAGCCACTAGTGAAACCTATGGCCCCCGGGTCTATGTTCCATCATATTAATCTTCCAACACTTAGTTATTTTCATTGTCTTTTATTTTACTTTGCATCTTTATCTTGAAAATACCAAAAATACTATCTTATCATATCTATCAGATCTCACTCTCGTAAGTGACCATGTAGGGATTGACAACCCCTTATCTCGTTGGTTGCGAGGATTTATTTGTTTTGTGTAGGTGCGAGGGACTCGCGCGTAGCCTCCTACTGGATTGATACCTTGGTTCTCAAAAACTGAGGGAAATACTTACGCTACTTTGCTGCATCACCCTTGCCTCTTCAAGGGAAAACAAACGTAGTGCTCAAGAGGTAGCACTAGTCCTATCGAAGACTATGCTTTTGGCAGCCTCCATCTTGAAGCATAAAGATGAGAGTAGCTGGTAAGTTCACCAAGTATCATCGTATAGCATAATCCTACCCGACGGTCATCTCCTCGTCGCCCTATGAGAGAGTGATCACTGGGTTGTATCTGCCATTGAAAGGGTGTGTTTTATTAAGTATCCAGTTCTAGTTTTCATAAGGTCAAGGTACAACTCCGGGTCATCCTTTTACCGAGGGACGCGGCTATTTGAATAGATCAACTTCCCTACAGGGGTGCACCACATTACCCAACACGCTTGATCCGTTTGGCTGGACACACTTTTCTGGGTCATGTCCGTCCTCGGAAGATCAACACGTCGCAGCCCTACCTAGGCTCAACAGAGAGGTCAGCACGCCGGTCTAAATCCTATGCGTGCAGGGCTCTGGCCCATTGCACTCCTACATGTTGCGAGGGCGGCCGGTGAGTAGACCTAGCAACCTCCATTACAAAGGAAGTTGCGTTACACGTGTCGGTGTCAAAACCGGCGGATCTCGGGTAGGGGGACCCGAACTATGCGTCTAAGGCGGATGGTAATAGGAGGCGGGGGACACAATGTTTACCCAGGTTCGGGCCCTCTCGATGGAGGTAATACCCTACATCCTGCTTGATTGATCTTGATGATATGAGTATTACAAGAGTTGATCTACCACGAGATCGTAGAGGCTAAACCCTAGAAGCTAGCCTATGATTATGATTGTTGTTGTCCTACTGACTAAATCCTCCGGTTTATATAGACACCGGAGGGGGCTAGGGTTACACAGAGTCGGTTACAAGGGAGGAGATCTACATATCCGAATTGCCAAGCTTGCCTTCCACGCAAAGGAGAGTCCAACCCAGACACAGGACGGAGTCTTCAATCTTGTATCTTCATAATCCAACAGTCCGGCCAAAGGATATAGTCCGGCTGTTCAAGGATCCCCTACTCCAGGACTCCCTCAGTAGCCCCTGAACAAGACTTCAACGATGAGTCGGGCACGCAGATTGTCTTCGGCATTGCAAGGCGGGTTCTTCCTCCGAATACTCCATGGAAGATTTCGAACGCAAGGATAGTGTCCGGCTCTGCAAAACAAATTCCACATACCACCGTAGAGAGTATAATATTTCCACAAATCTAATCTGCTGACAACTTTTCATAACGTGACATCACGCCATGGCCCGGTCATTATTCAAACCGTTTTTCTCAACCAGCTACTGCACATATTGTGAGGTGGTTTTCTTGGCACGTCTTGTCGAAGCAGAGATCGTGTCCCCTTATCACGGGATTCTCATCAATACGGGTGTGGGTAACCCAACCGCGCCATCAATCATGGCGCTTGGGGAATAAGCGAGTTTACCAGGTGGGTGGGGAGGCGCACAATTTCTTCCGCCCTTATAAAGGGACAAGGACTCCTCCTTTTCACCCACGCCTTCTTCTTCCCCGCCCATCCATTCTCGTGCACTCGAGCTCCAGCGCCCAAGTTCGCATTTTCTCTGTAAAACCACTCCAAACATGTCCGGAGCGAGAGGCAAGTGGATGGTCTCCTCCGTTACGGAGGAGAACATTACGAAGCTCCAGGAAGCCGGATACCTGGCCGCAGATATCGCGCACCGGCTCCCAGACGCGAGGCGGATCGTCCCTACCTCCGGACCCCATGAAAGGGTTATATTCCTTACCCATTTCGTCTGTGGGCTGGGATTTCCCCTCCACCCATTTGTCCGCGGGCTCATGTTCTACTACGGGCTGGACTTCCACGATCTGGCCCCCAATTTCATCCTCAACATCTCGGCGTTTATCGTTGTGTGCGAGGCCTTCCTCCGCATCAAGCCCCACTTTGGCATGTGGCCGAAGACCTTCAACGTTAAACCGAAGGTGGTGGTCGGCCAGCAAGCGGAGTGCGG
Source organism: Triticum aestivum (assembly GCF_018294505.1). Lineage (NCBI taxonomy): Eukaryota > Viridiplantae > Streptophyta > Magnoliopsida > Poales > Poaceae > Triticum > Triticum aestivum. The sequence continues at coordinate 362,823,016 of NC_057797.1, read as the reverse complement.
AGGCGCCATGGTGGGTAAAATGCCCAATGTCACCTGGCTCGAAGGCTCCTATGTGGAGATCGTGAAGGGGTGGCAATCGGGGTGGTTCTACATCACCAAACCGTGTGACACCAACTGGGTGGCGGCCCCCGAATTTCGATCTGGCATCCCCATGCGGCTCACCTCCTGGAAAGAGAAGGGCCTATCCTGGGGTTCATCAGTGGCACTGACCGGACTCTAGAACTATGTTAAAAACATGATAAGCAAGAAAATCAAGCTTGTCAACGTGGTCCAGGTCATGCTCTCCCGTTGGATCCCCCCGTGTGAAAGACGAGCATTCAATATGTGGGAGTTCGACCCGGCTAAGCACCAAACGCTGCGAGAGCTCTTCGACAAGACACACCAGGTCATCTGGAAGGCGCTGTTCATGTCCGCAGAGGTACCTCCTCCCCTTACCGAGGATCGCGGACTCAGCGCAAAGTGCCTTGCCAATCCGATAAGCTCCTTATATCTCATAAGATGTTTCTTTCCCTAGTATAATCATGCGGGGGATCTAAACCTCCACGCCACAGGAGTGGGTCGCGACAGTGAAGAGGATCGATTGTCCGACCCCACTGCCCGAGGATCCAGCAAGGGCTCTCTTAACGGAGATGCTGGTTCCGGCGCCCTATGAGGCGCCGGAGAAGAATGCCAAGAAGAAGGCCACGGGGACCAGGAAAGGTCTCCGACGCAAGGTCGTATCGGACTCATTGTCCGATAACACCAAGGCACCCTCCTCCCACGAAAACAAGGAGGAGGAAGAGGAAAGTTCTCCCCCCCAGCCGGGGGCGACAAGAAAAGGAAGGCCGCCCCGTCAGGGGAGGCCGAAGGGTCCAAGAAGGGAAGGACTCTCCTTCCGGACTGCTCCACAGCGGCTGCTTTTAGCGACGAGGAGTGGTTACCCAGGGACAAGCCCCTGGCGAAGTCGTAAGTATCTGGATACCATAATAGTTCTTGGTATGTTTTATGTTATTGCTTCTTATCATGCCGAACATGATCATGCAGCCCATCCAAAGCCCATATCGACGTGTCCTCTTCGGATGAGTCTTTGGGCCTGTCGGAGATGAACAACGATTCACTCCCGACTGCCTCCTCCCCCCGTCCTACGGACGACGTCGAGGTGTTGTATCAAAGGCTACTGAACCAAGGGGAGACAGTTCCGGAGGCGCCCCAAGGCGACATTCCGGACGCTGGGCGCACGAGGGGCAAGACTCCCACGGGTTCTAATGTCGGTTGCAGCAAGTCTAGCCACCAACCGAATACTTCGCCGGAACCTCCAATGGTTCCAGATTCTGTCAGGCGACCCCTCGCCAAGGGGGACAAGCCGTCTGTGCCAATGGCCTCTGTCCATCCAGAGCCAGCAGACAATTTGCTGGAAGTGCTTCACAGCGCTTCCATTAACGAAGAGCACCGCACTATCATGAGTGCGGTGGTCAAGAAGATTTGGTCCGCCAAAAGTAAGGATGGCAATTTTATCCATGGACATAGATACCCATGGATATCCAACCCGAATGGATAGGGTTTGGATATGCTTTTGCGCCCATGGGCAGCGCCCAAACCCGACCCGATTACTCATGGATAGGACATGGACATAATCTTGTACCCATGGATATATCCAAACCCGACCCGATCGTCTAACTTAACGAGCAATATTCTGCAACCCCTACCCCATATTCACATGTCCCACTATAATTTTATCCTTTATCTAAGACATCCAAAAGAAATTACACAATCCCCACCGTAACATACTCCAACACACCTTCTCATCCTATTATCTACACTAATTAAATGACTTGTTGTTGAGAATCGGTGCCATCTCCTTGAGTTACTCCTCTCATAGCCCTAGAGGTGGCCGCCGCTGCCAGCCCCTACCCCCACGTAAGGTGGATCGCTGCAACAACCACTACTGGCCTGCGACAACCCAGCTCCATATATCCTTGACCCCTCCGTCTTCGCTTTTCCACACACGCATTGATGCATGGCCGCAACAGTGGAACAATGCAAGGGCTATGACTGCATGGCAGGGAGTGAGCACGCCAATGCAGAGTGCACATTGTGCAATGAGTTATGTCTTATGTATAGGTCTTGAGAGGACCCGATGGATATCCAATGGGTATGGATATCCATCGGATTTGGACATGGTCACAATTTTTCGCCCATGGATATTTCATGGATGGGCTGGGACTGCCTTCATGGATATGGATATGGATTTGATATTGTTCAACCCGATCCAAACCCGACCCATTGCCATCCTTAGCCAAAAGCGGACTGCCTGAAGCCTCTGCCAGCCTCCTAACGGGCTTTGAGGTAAATAATCAAATTATGAGAAAATGTTACAGCATAGAAAGTAGCCCCCGATGCTCTGTTTGGTGTTCGCAAATAAAGGCCGAATAGAGGATCAAATAATAATCACAGGAGTCTAATCAAAATATGTCTATGTGAATAACTAGGCTTCACTGCTGGCCGCTGCCGCTCACACGACTGAGGTCTCCGCACTAAAGCGGGGCCTTGAGCGGTCCGAGGAAGAGCTCGGCCTTACCAAGAGGCAGTGTAACGCCCTCGATGCGGCTATATCTCCTACGTGTTGAGGCACGACTTAGAGGCATAACCGCATTGAAAGCAATGTCACAAGTTAGGCAATCTTCACAACATCCAATGTAATACATAATATGGGGAAAAGTAACATAGTTGGCTTACACTCGCCACGTCAATCAAAGTACATAAATAACATTACATCATCCAATCACTCATGGCCCGACTATTGTGCCAAAATAAAAGACCAACCCAACATGCGACACGGTCCCGATCGCCCCAACTAGGCACCACTACTGATCATTAGGGAAGGATACGTAGTAACGGCGTGAGTCCTCGTCGAACTCCCACTTGAGCTCTAACACGTCATCTGGAACGGAGTCGTCTGGCCCTGCATCTGGTTTGGAAGAAAACTGTGAGCCACAGGGACTCAGCAATCTCGCACCCTCGCGATCAAGACTATTTAAGCTTATAGGAAAGGCAAGGTAAAAATGTGGAGCTGCAGCAAGCGACTAGCATGTATGGTGGCTAACCTATTCGCAAAATAGAGCGAGAAGAGAAGGACAAGCACGAATGGATAACTAGAGAACAACCTGCGGCAAGCATTACTCCAACACCGTGTTCGCTTGCCGGACTCCGCCGAGAAGAGACCATCATGGTAACTCACACAGTTGATTCATTTTAATTAAGTTAAGGTTCAAGTTATCTACAACCGGACATTAACAAATTCCCATCTGCCCATAACCGCGGGCACGGCTTTCGAAAGTTCAAATCCCTGCAGGGGGTCCCAACTTAGCCCATGACAAGCTCTCATGGTCAACGAAGGATATACCTTCTCCCGAGACACTCCGATCAGACTCGGTATCCCGGTTCTACAAGACACTTCGACAAGTTAAAACAAATCCAGCAACACCGCCCGAATGTGCCGACAAATCCAAATAGGAGCTGCACATATCTCGTTCTCATGGCACAATCGGATAAGCAATCTCTACAACTAAAACCAGCCCTCGAGTTTCCCCGAGGTGGCGCTGCAAGGGGCTCTAGGTTGGACCAACACTCAGAGGAGCACTGGCCCGGGGGGTTTAAATAAGATGACCCTCGGGCTCCGGAAACCCAAGGGAAAAAGAGGCTAGGTGGAAAATGGTAAAACCAAGGTTGGGCATTGCTGGAAGAGCTTTAATCAAGGCGAACTATCAAGGGGTTCCCATTATCACACAACCGCGTAAGGAACGCAAAATCCGGGAACATAACACCGATATGACGGAAACTAGGGCGGCAAGAGTGGAACAAAACACTAGGCAAAAGGCCGAGCCTTCCACCCTTTACCAAGTATATAGATGCATTAAGATAACAAGATAATATAGTGATATCCCAACAAGTAAATAATGTTCCAACAAGGAACGATCTCCAATCTTCACCTGCAACTAGCAACGCTATAAGAGGGGCTGAGCAAAGCGGTAACATAGCCAATCAACGGTTTGGTAGGACATGGTGGGTTAGAGGTTTGACATGGCAATTTGGGAGGCATGATAAGCAAGTGGTAGGCATCGTAGCATAGGCATACCAAAAGAGCGAGCATCTAGCAAAGCAAAGATAGAAGTGCTTTCGAGGGTATGATCATCTTGCCTGCAAAGTTGTCAGAGTTGACTGGATCCTCGAAAGCAAAACTCAACGGGCTCCTCGTTAGCGAACTCGTCTCCCGGCTCTACCCAAACAAGACAAACAAGCAACAAGAACACAATAAACCACGTGCAAGGCTCAAACAACATGATGCAAACATGGTATTGTATGCGGGATGCGATATGTGATGCATATGCAAGATTTGACAAGAATGAATGAACCTGCCCTCAACTTGGAAATCCAAGTGTGCCACTGGAAAGGTGAGGTGATTTCGGTTGAAATCGATATAAAGAACACCGGAATCGGATGCACGGTTTGGAAATGGCAAGCAAATCAAATATGGCACCGGTCTGCGATAACAACAAGTAGCCATCTAAATGCAACAAGATAATATGCTACACACTCAAACATGGCAACAAAATACATGGCAGGGATCCATTCATGATGCTTAACAAAAAAGGAACACTGAGCTACGGCCAATTCATCCATTAACAGGTTCAAACAAGCATGGCAAAAATGCAATTGGTAAACAGATTTCAGACTTAGTGAAATTAACACTTGTCTGGAATTTCAGATCAGGTAGCACACTTTGGAGCATGAAAACTATATGCTACAGGAACTTAACATGGCAAAGTAAAGCATGGCATGGAGCTACTCAAAGAGTTTAACAAAAGTCCCTTAGTGACCTTGAGCCAAAAGGGATCAGAAAATACAATTTGCAAGCATGTGAACATGGCAAAACATAATCAGATCACAGACTTAGTGAAAAACTGGAGCATGCAAATCAGTTAACAAGTAGGCATGTTTACGAGCTCGATGCACTCACTACAGAGCAAGGCATGACAATCTAAGCATACACCCATCAAGAATACACATTATACAAGCTAGACATGGCAAGAACAACAACATAGCATGCACGGATCAACTACAACATCCTCGGCAAAATCGCTAACAAGTAGACAATCTGCCCAGATTCACGAAATAGCAAAAGTAGAGCTCGATTGACTCAAGCTAGGGTGCTCCATAATTGCAAACAAAGACATGGATGGATAGAGCACTACAAGATTAACAAAACATCCTTACTGATCATCCTCAAAAGAGGCACGGATCACTAGGAAACAACATGAACATATGGCATATTGATAAGAACAGATCAAGGACTTAGTGGAATTCTAAGTCCCTGAAATCAGCATTAACGAATGCACCACTTTGCAAGCTTGTGCTAGTCACCACACACATCACAAAAATACATGTATGGCACCTCTGGAAATATGACAAAGCATATAACAAAACATATGTAGAACTCAGGGGAATATCATGCACACATTAATCATGGCAAAAATGACAAATAGCTATTTAGAGCAGCAGATCTGACAACTAACTCAAATAGCACTCTTCTAACAGCATTTCGGGCATCAAGATGAACTCAAATGAAAACCATGCAATGAGATGAAATGATGTACTCTCTGAGACGAACATTTTGATATGCTACACGCCCACAACGGATCTACGGAGAGAGAGTTACGATGCTGTGAATAATGCAAAACAAATATAGGGGAGAGGGGGAAAGTCAACCGCGTCCAGATCTAGGGTTCCTCGGCACGCGAACCGAGGCAAGTCCGGCGAGCTCCCAGCGGCTCCGGCGAGCTTGATGGAGCGGCGGGAGGCGAGGAGAGGTGGATCCGGCCTCTCCCGACCGGATCCGGCGGCGGGAGGGCTCCGGCCACCGCGGGGAGGCGAGGGCGCGGGGCGGCGGCGGCGAGCTCCTGCGGCGGCGGGCAGGTCTGGCCGGCGAGGGCGCGCCGGGCGGCGGCGGCCGGGACAAGGAAGACGTCGGCGGGCACGGGCCTGAGGCGGCGCGGGGATGGGCCTCGGGGGCCCGCTGCGGGCCGAGCGGGCCGGCGGTGATGTGGGCGCGCAGGCGCCACGTGGCGTCGTCCGATTGGCGGCGGCGGCGGACGTGTCCGGCCGCGCGGAGAGGGTGGATCTAGGGTTTGGAAGAGGAGAACGAAATTTCGGAGGGGTCTTATAGGCATAGAGGGAGCTAGGAGTCCAAATGAGGTGCGGTTTTCGGCCACGCGATCGTGATCGAACGCTCTAGATGATGGAGGGTTTTGGTGGGTTTTGGGCCAAATTGGAGGGTGTTGGGCTGCAACACACACGAGGCCTTTTCGGTCCCTCGGTTAACCGTTGGAGCATCAAACGAAGTCCAAATGGTACGAAACTTGACAGGCGGTCTACCGGTAGTAAACCAAGGCCGCTTGGCAAGTCTCGGTCCAATCCGGAAATGTTTAACCCCACACACGAAAGAAAGGTAGAAATGACCACCGGAGGAGAACGGAAGCGCCGGAATGCAAAACGGACAACGGGGAAAATGCTCGGATGCATGAGATGAACACGTATGCAAATGCAATGCACATGATGACATGATATGAGATGCATGACAACGACAACAACACACGGAGACAAAAACCCGAACCCGAGAAAATAAAATAACTTAACGCCGGAAACGGCAAGAGTTGGATTACATATTGGGTAAATCATATCCGGGGTGTTACAACACTCCACCACTACGAAAGGATCTCGTCCCGAGATCTAGGACTGGAAGAACGCCGGGTACTCAGAACGGAGGTGATCCTCGCGTTCCCAGGTGGCTTCACGGTCGGAATGGTGTGACCACTTGACTTTGAGGAATTTGATTGACTTATTGCGAGTCTTGCGTTCAGTCTCTTCAAGAATAGCACGGGGTGCTCACGATAAGAGAGATCTTCTTGGAGCTCAATGTCTTCGAAGTTGATGGTGCGGTCAGGAGTCTTGAAGCACTTGCGGAGCTGAGAGACATGGAACACGTCATGCACATTTGCAAAGTTTGAAGGAAGCTCGAGTTGATAGGTGAGATTGCCTCTCTTGCTGACGATCTTGAAAGGTCCCACGTATCTAGGGGCAAGCTTCCATTTGATACTGAAGCGACGAGTACCTTTCATTGGAGAGACGCGGAGGTAAACATGATCTCCGATCTCGAAAGCCAAATCACGGTGCTTACTATCATAGTAGCTCTTCTGGCGCGATTGCGCTGCTTTGAGGTTATCTCGAATGACTTTGCACATTTCTTCTGCCTCTGTGATTAAGTCATTCCCAGAAGTTGACGTTCACCGGTTTAGGACCAGTTGAGAGGGGTACGGCACTTCCTGCCATACAGAATTTCGAATGGGGCCTTGCCCGAACTTGCTTGAAAACTGTTGTTGTAGGAGAATTCAGCATATGGAAGACAATCTTCCCACTTCATGCCGAAGGAGATCACAGAAGCCCTGAGCATATCTTCAAGAATCTGATTGACACGCTCGACTTGACCGCTAGTTTGAGGATGGAAAGCTGTGCTGAAGCAGATGTTGGTGCCCATGGCCTTCTGAAAATAATCCCAAAACTTTGAGGTAAATATGTTTCCACGGTCTGAAGATATCACCTGTGGAATCCCGTGCAGCGAGACAATTCGAGAGGTATAGAGCTCCGCCAATTGAGCTACAATGATAGACTCTTTGATAGGCAGAAAGTGAGCCACTTTAGTGAGTTTGTCGATGACAACGAATATAGCATCATTGCCATGCTTGGACTTTGGAAACCCAGTCACGAAGTCCATCTCAATGTGGTCAAACTTGAATTCTGGAATAGCAAGAGGTTGGAGGAGACCAGCTGGCCTTTGGTATTCTGCCTTCACTCTTCTGCAGACAGCACATTCGTTCACGAACTGAGCAATCTCGCGCTTCATTCGAGTCCACCAATAAGCCTGTTTGAGGTCTTGATACATCTTCGTGCTCCCAAGGTGGATGGAGAGGAGAGAATTGTGAGCCTCGTTCATGATCACTTTACGAAGGTCACCTTTAGGCACGACAATACGATCCTCGAAGAAGAGAGTATCCTTGTCATCAAGGCGGTAGCACTTGTACTTGGGTTGACTCTTGGCAATCCCAATCTTCACCTTCTTCACCATAGCATCAAGAAGTTGAGCCTCGCGAATCTGGTCTTCCAAGGTAGGAGAGACTTGAAGGTTGGCGAGGAAACCTTGAGGAACAACTTGCAGATTAAGTTTGCGGAAAGCTTCACAAAGCTCGGGTTGATAAGGCTTGAGAATCAGACTGTTGCAATAAGCCTTCCTGCTCAATACGCCAACAATCACATTGGCCTTGCCTGAAGTATACTCGATACTCGGATTATAGTATTGAATCATTTCGACCCATCGAGTCTGCCTGAGGTTGAGATTAGGCTGAGTGAAGATGTACTTGAGACTCTTGTGGTCAGTGAAGATGTCCACTTTTCTTCCCAATAAGAGATGTCTCCAAGTCAAAAGAGCATGCACAACTGCCGCCAACTCGAGGTCATGAGTGGGGTAGTTCTTCTCATTGGGCTTCAACTGGCGAGAGGTATAAGCCACAACTTTCTTCTCTTGCATCAAAACTGCACCAAGACCTTGAAGAGAGGCATCGCAGAAGACCTCGAACGGTTTGGATTCATCAGGAGGAGTCAAAACTGGAGCAGTGACCAATTTCTCTTTCAAAGTGTTGAAGGCAAAGTCACACTCCGGAGACCAAACGTACTTGACGTGCTTCTGGAGAAGATTTGAGAGAGGCTTCGCGATCTTTGAAAAGTTCTCAACGAACCTTCGACAATAGCTTGCGAGACCGAGGAAGCTACGGAGTTGCTTCACATTCTGAGGTGGTTCCCAATTCACAATTGCAGACACCTTCTCAGGATTCACCGCAATGCCCTTGGCAGAGATGATATGCCCAAGATAAAGAACCTCATCGAGCCAAAACTCGCACTTTGAGAACTTGGCGTAGAACTGATGTTCCCTGAGCTTATCGAGCACCAAACGCAAGTGCTTGGCATGATCTTCCTTGTTCTTCGAAAAGACCAGAATGTCGTCGAGATAGACCAAAACGAAGTCATTGGTGTAGGCGTTGAAGATGAAGTTCATCATGCGAGAGAAAGTCGGAGGAGCGTTGACGAGGCCAAAAGACATGACAGTGTATTCATATGAACCATAGCTTGTCCTGAAAGCCGTCTTGGGAATATCTTGCTCACGGATTCGAATCTGATGATAACCCATACAAAGATCAAGCTTGGAGAATACGTGGGCACCTTTTAGTTGTTCGAACAGCTCGTTGATGTTGGGAAGTGGGTACTTGTTCTTGATAGTCTTCTTGTTCAATGGACGGTAATCAACACAAAGTCAGTCCGTTCCATCCTTCTTCTTCACAAAAAGAACTCCACAACCCCACGGAGAAGAACTAGGTCAGATGAGACCCATTCTCTCTTGAATATCGAGTTGCTTCTTCAGCTCCTTCAACTCTTCAGGTCCGAGCTTGTAAGGACGTTTGCAAACAGGTTCCGTGCCAGGCTCAAGATCGATGACGAATTCAACTAGCCGGTGTGGAGGCATTCCTGGGAGCTCTTCTGGAAAGACGTCTTGATATTCGCAAACGACTGGAATTTGAGAGATGGCATCAAGTTCACCCTTCTCGTTGAGAGAAAACAGACAGCTGGTATCATCATGAGCGGCAAAGACAATTACATCCCCAGATGAATGAGTCAATTGAATCTGCCTGGCAGCACAATCAAGCTGAGCCTTGTGCTTAGAAAGCCAATCCATTCCGAGAATGAGATCAATATCCGAGTCACCAAGAACATTTGGAGAGGACAAAACTTATAGTCACCCAAAGTGATTGTAACATCCGGAACGCATACTCGAGATGTCATTTGACGGGCCGGAGAGACAATAGCCAATGGTTTTGGCAACACTTGAGTAACGAAATCATGCTTAGATGAAAAAGCTCTCGACACGAAACAATGTGATGCACCAGTGTCAAAAAGAACTCTTGCAGGAATATCGTTAACAGGAAGGTTACCCATGATGACATCTGACGTGTCCTCTGCCTGAGCTGCATTCATCAAATTGACCTTGGCGTGCTTGGGTTTATGCTTGACCATAGTTGTACTTGCCGATCTCACAGGAGGAGGAGGAGGGAGACGCCTCTGATTGAAGCATTTGTTGGCATAGTGACCCTTCTGTTGGCACTTGTTGCACGTGACCTCTGAAAGCGGACGGTGGTACGGAGCACTCGATCTTGGAGCTTGAGACGAAGTCTTGTTCTGAAAGCCAGGGTTGGGTGGGTGGGAAGATCCACTGCCACCTTTGCTCTTCTAATACGGCTGACGGAACGGAGGAGGAGGAAGCCAATACTTCTGCTGCTTGGCCACTTGAGTAGAGGAAGAAGGAGTAGCATCTCTGACTCGCTTCTTGGAAGCATCACACCTCAGTTGAGCAGCCTCTTGCTTCAATGCCATGTTGTAGAACTCATCGTACCTCAAGGGCTCAAAGAGAACAAGAGCTAGCTGGATTTCTTCTCTGAGACCACCCCTGAACTGGTATATCATGCTCTTCTCGTCAGGGACGTCCTGCTTAGCAAAGCGGGCGAGCTTCTGAAACAACTTGTTGTAGTCATAGACAGACAAAGAGCCTTGCTTCAGGTTGCGGAATTCCTCACGCTTGCTTTCAACCACGCTCTGAGGAATATGATGAGCTTTGAAATCTTGACGGAATTCATCCCAGGTAATCACACGGCCACCTCTGGAATCCTTGTACTGCTGGAACCATTCTGTAGCTTGGTCTTTGAGTTGAAAGGAAGCGAACTTGACAAAGTCCTCAGGCCTGACGTTACTGCACTCGAAATGCTTGCACAAGTCCACGAGCCAATCGTCAGCATCAGTTGCCTCAACACAATTGCTGAAATTCTTTGGCTGGTTAGCAAGGAACTGGTTGAGTGTAGCAAAGTGATTCTGATTGTTGCCTTGGTTGCCTTGATTCGCTTGATTGCGCTCTTGAAGAATTTGCATGATAAACTGCGTGTTTGCATTGGTTGCAGCCATCACAGCTTGCCATGCCTCCGAAGGAGGCGGAGGTGGTGGCGGATCAGGATTCGGAGTCGTGCGTGTTGGAGGAGCCATCCTGAAGAGGTTGACATCCATTAGCACATTGATAGACAAATATTGAAGCTGAATCCAACAGAATGAAATTGCAATAAATCGTCTTCACATCCGAACAAAATGAACGAATGCATTCCACTTGAAATGGTCACATATCCATAAATTGAGAAGCCACTTAGAATTTAGGTAGAGAAAATAAATCAACAAGGTACGGATCAAGAACGAATACTCGGTAACAAATCCCAATCTCAAACCAAATATCCGTGGAAGAAGAGCTAGAGCTACAAGAATTCCCACCTATGAAACTCCCGAACCTTTCCGGTTATGCAATCAGGTGTTGGGGATACAGGGGAAGCATAATATCTCACCCAAATCTAGCAAATCCTACATCCAGCTGTATCCATCCTTCAACACATAACCGAGAAAAACTTCGGAAACCATCTACCTCAACCTTCGAAAAGCATCCGTTATACAAGTTATGGCAATACTCCCGAACTCCCGCCCCAGTACTGGGTGGCGTCGAGGTTATCTCACCAACAACTGCATAAAAGAGATTTTCGATGTCGGCGTACTAAACTCAGGTATTCCAGAACTGCAACGATAAAATTGTGACGACAACACCTCGGAGCTCAACTCCCCGGGACACTGCCACAACCCCTAAATGACAGGAGGCACCAAGAACAATGTTCTCGTCACAAAACCATCGGAACGATTCCAAGATACCCGCGTGATCCTAAATTTTTTAGTGAAATTTGAGAAGAGAAGAGTCAAAACTCTACGTCAGGATGCCTTACCAGAGCGATGAAGGGACTGGGGAGTAAAAAGAATTCCTAAACTCTCCGATATATAATTCCTAAATGACTCAAAACATTTTTCTAGACTCAACTCGGCCGCTAATAACGACCAAGCAATGGGGCTCCTAAGGTCAGGAAGGCTCTGATTACAAACTTGTAACGCCCTCGATGCGGCTATATCTCCTACGTGTCGAGGCACGACTTAGAGGCATAACCGCATTGAAAGCAATGTCGCAAGTTAGGCAATCTTCACAACATCCCATGTAATACATAATAAAGGGGAAAGGTAACATAGTTGGCTTACACTCGCCACGTCAATCAAAGTACATAAATAGCATTACATCATCCAATCACTCATGGCCCGACTACGGTGCCAAAATAAAAGATCAACCCAACATGCGACACGGTCCCGATCGCCCCAACTGGGCACCACTACTGATCATCAGGGAAAGACACATAGTAACGGCGTGAGTCCTCGTCGAACTCCCACTTGAGCTCTAAGCGCGTCATCTGGAACGGAGTCATCTGGCCCTGCATCTGGTTTGGAAGTAACTGTGAGCCACAGGGACTCAGCAATCTCGCACCCTCGCGATCAAGACTATTTAAGCTTATAGGTAAGGCAAGGTAAATATGTGGAGCTGCAGCAAGCGACTAGCATATATGGTGGCTAACCTGTTCGCAAAAGAGAGCGAGAAGAGAAGGCAAAGCACGAACGAATAACTAGAGAACAACCTGCGGCAAGCATTACTCCAACACCGTGTTCACTTCCCGGACTCCGCCGAGAAGAGACCATCACGGTAACTCACACAGTTGATTCATTTTAATTAAGTTAAGGTTCAAGTTATCTACAACCGGACATTAACAAATTCCCATCTGCCCATAACCGCGGGCACGGCTTTCGAAAGTTCAAATCCCTGCAGGGGAGTCCCAACTTAGCCCATGACAAGCTCTCACGGTCAACGAAGGATATACCTTCTCCCGAGACATTCCGATCAGACTCGGTATCCCGGTTCTACAAGACACTTCGACAAGTTAAAACAAATCCAGCAACACCGCCCGAATGTGCCGACAAATCCCGATAGGAGCTGCACATATCTCGTTCTCAGGGCACACTCAGATAGAATCTGTACAACTAAACCAGCCCTCGAGTTTCCCCGAGGTGGCCCTGCAAGGTCTCTAGGTTGGACCAACACTCAGAGGAGCACTGGCCCGGGGGGGGGGGTTTAAATAAGATGACCCTCGGGCTCCGGAAACCCAAGGGAAAAAGAGGCTAGGTGCCAAATGGTAAAACCAAGGTTGGGCATTGCTGGAAGAGCTTTAATCAAGGCAAACTATCAAGGGGTTCCCATTATCACCCAACCGCGTAAGGAACGCAAAATCCGGGAACATAACAGCGATATGACGGAAACTAGGGCGGCAAGAGTGGAACAAAACACTAGGCAAAAGGCCGAGCCTTCCACCCTTTACCAAGTATATAGATGCATTAAGATAACAAGATAATATAGTGATATCCCAACAAGTAAATAATGTTCCAACAAGGAACGATCTCCAATCTTCACCTGCAACTAGCAACGCTATAAGAGGGGCTAAGCAAAGCGGTAACATAGCCAATCAACGGTTTGCTAGGACATGGTGGGTTAGAGGTTTGACATGGAAATTTGGGAGGCATGATAAGCAAGTGGTAGGCATCGTAGCATAGGCATAGCAAAAGAGCGAGCATCTAGCAAAGCAAAGATAGAAGTGATTTCGAGGGTATGATCATCTTGCCTGCAAAGTTGTCAGAGTTGACTGGATCCTCGAAAGCAAACTCAACGGGCTCCTCGTTAGCGAACTCGTCTCCCGGCTCTACCCAAACAAGACAAACAAGCAAAAGGAACACAATCAACCACGTGCAAAGCTCAAACAACATGATGCAAACATGGTATGCTATGCGGGATGCGATATGTGATGCATATGCAAGATTTGACAAGGAATGAATGAACCTGGCCTCAACTTGGAAATCCAAGTGTGCCACTGGAAAGGTGAGATGATTTCGCTTGAAAACGATATAAAGAACGCCGGAATCGGAGACACGGTTTGGAAATGGCAAGCAATTCAAATATGGCACCGGTCTGCGATATACAGCAAGTAGCCATCTAAATGCAACAAGACAAACATGCTACAGCACTCAAACATGACAACAAAATACATGGCAGGGATCCATTCATGATGCTTAACAAAAAGGAACACTGAGCTACGGCCAATTCATCCATTAACAGGTTCAAACAAGCATGGCAAAAATGCAATTGGTAAACAGATTTCAGACTTAGTGAAATTAACACTTGCCTGGAATTTCAGATCAGGTAGCACACTTTGGAGCATGAAAACTATATGCTACAGGAACTGAACATGACCAAGTAAAGCATGGCATGGAGCTACTCAAAGAGCTTAACAAAAGTCCCTTAGTGACCTTGAGCCAAAAGGGATCAGAAAATACATTTGCAAGCATGTGAACATGGCAAAAGCATAATCAGATCACAGACTTAGTGAAAAACTGGAACATGCAAATCAGATATCAAGTAGGCATGTTTACGAGCTCGATGCACTCACTACAGAGTATGTCATGACAATCTAAGCATACACCCATCAAGAATACACATAATACAAGCTAGACATGGCAGGAACAATAACATAGCATGCACGGATCAACTACAACATCCTCGGCAATATCGCTAACAAGTAGACAATCTGCCCAGATTCACGAAATGACAAAAGTAGAGCTCGATTGACTCAAGCTCGGGTGCTCCATAATTTCAGACAAAAGAATGGATGGATAGAGCACTACAAGATTAACAAATCATCATTACTGATCATCCTCAAAAGAGGCACGGATCACTAGGAAACAACATGAACATATGGCATAATGATAAGAACAGCTCAAGTACTTAGTGGAATTGCGAAGTCCCTGAAATCAGCATTAACGAATGCACCACTTTGCAAGCTAGTGCTAGTCACCACACACATCACAAAAATACATGTATGGCACCTCTAGAAATATGACAAAGCATATAACAAAATATATGTAGAACTCAGGGGAATATCATGCACACATTAATCATGGCAAAAATGACAAATTGCTATTTAGAGTAGGAGATCTGACAATTAACTCAAATAGCACTCTTCTAACAGCATTTCGGGCATCAAAATGAACGCAAATGAAAATGATGCAATGTGATGAAATGATGTACTCTCTGAGACGAACATTTTGATATGCTACACGCCCAAAACGGATCTACGGAGAGAGAGGTATGATGCTGTGAATAATGCAAAACAAATATAGGGGAGAGGGGGAAAGTCAACCGCGTCCAGATCTAGGGTTCCTCGGCACGCGAACCGAGGCAAGTCCGGCGAGCGCCCAGTGGCTCCGACGAGCTCGATGGAGCGGCGGGGAGGCGAGGGAGAGGTGGATCCGGCCTCTCCCGACCGGATCCGGCGGCGGGGAGGGATCCGGCCACCGCGGGGAGGCGAGGGGGCGCAGGGCGGCGGCGGCGAGCTCCTGCGGTGGCGGGGCGAGGTCCGGCCGGCGAGGGCGTGCCGGGCGGCGGCGGCCGGGGCCGAGGAAGACGGCGACGGGGCACGGGCGTGAGGCTGCGGCGGGGATGGGCCTCGGGGGCCCCTGCGGGCCGAGCGGGCAGGCGGCGATGTGGGCGCGCGGGTACCACGTGGCATCGTCCGATTGGCTGGGGCACAGCGGCGGGCGTGTCCGGCAGCCGGCGGGCGTGTCCAGCCGCGCGGAGAGGGTGGATCTAGGATTTCGGAAAGAGGAGAATGAAATTTTTGGAGGGGGTCTATTTATAGGCATAGAGGGAGCTAGTAGTGTCCAAATGGGGTGCGGTTTTCGGCCACGCGATCATGATCGAACGCTCTAGATGATGGAGAGGGTTTTGGTTGGTTTTGGGCCCAATTGGGAGGGTGTGGGCTGCAACACACACGAGGCCTTTTCGGTCCCTTGGTTAACCGTTGGAGCATCAAACGAAGTCCAAATGGTACGAAACTTGACAGGTGGTCTACCGGTAGTAAACCAAGGCCGCTTGGCAAGTCTCGGTCCAATCCGGAAATGTTTAATCCCCACACACGAGAAGAAGGTAGAAATGACCACTGGAGGAGAACGGAACGCCGGAATGCAAAACAGACAACGGGGAAAATGCTCGGATGCATGAGACGAACACGTATGCAAATGCAATGCACATGATGACATGATATGAGATGTATGACAACGACAACAACACACGGAGACAAAAACCCGAACCCGAGAAAATAAAATAACTTAACGCCGGAAACGGCAAGAGTTGGATTACATATTGGGTAAATCATATCCGGGGTGTTACAACACTCCACCACTACGAAAGGATCTCGTCCCGAGATCTAGGACTGGAAGAACGCCGGGTACTCAGAACGGAGGTGATCCTCGTGTTCCCAGGTGGCTTCACGGTCGGAATGGTGTGACCACTTGACTTTGAGGAATTTGATTGACTTATTGCGAGTCTTGCATTCAGTCTCTTCAAGAATAGCAACGGGGTGCTCACGATAAGAGAGATCTTCTTGGAGATCAATGTCTTCGAAGTTGACGGTGCGGTCAGGAGTCTTGAAGCACTTGCGGAGCTGAGAGACATGGAACACGTCATGCACATTTGCAAAGTTTGAAGGAAGCTCGAGTTGATAGGCGAGATCGCCTCTCTTGCTGACGATCTTGAAAGGTCCCACGTATCTAGGGGCAAGCTTCCCTTTGATACCGAAGCGACGAGTACCTTTCATTGGAGAGACGCGGAGGTAAACATGATCTCCGATCTCGAAAGCCAAATCACGGTGCTTACTATCATAGTAGCTCTTCCGGCGCGATTGCGCTGCTTTGAGGTTATCTCGAATGACTTTGCACATTTCCTCTGCCTCTGTGATTAAGTCATTTCCGAGAAGTTGACGTTCACCGGTTTCGGACCAGTTGAGAGAGGTACGGCACTTCCTGCCATACAGAATTTCGAATGGGGCCTTGCCCGAACTTGCTTGAAAACTGTTGTTGTAGGAGAATTCAGCATATGGAAGACAATCTTCCCACTTCATGCCGAAGGAGATCACACAAGCCCTGAGCATATCTTCAAGAATCTGATTGACACGCTCGACTTGACCGCTAATTTGAGGATGGAAAGCTGTGCTGAAGCGAATGTTGGTGCCCATGGCCTTCTAAAAAGAATCCCAAAACTTGGAGGTAAAGATGCTGCCACGGTCTGAAGAGATCACCTGTGGAATCCCATGCAGCGAGACAATTCGAGAGGTATAGACCTTCGCCAATTGAGCTGCAGTGATAGACTCTTTGATAGGCAGAAAGTGAGCCACTTTAGTGAGTTTGTCGATGACAACGAATATAACATCATTGACACGCTTGGACTTTGGAAACCCAGTCACGAAGTCCATCTCAATGTGGTCAAACTTCCATTCTGGAATGGCAAGAGGTTGGAGGAGACCAGCTGGCCTTTGGTGTTCTGCCTTCACTCTTCTGCAGACATCACATTCGTTCACGAACTGAGCAATCTCGCGCTTCATTCGAGTCCACCAATAAGCTTGCTTGAGGTCCTGATACATCTTTGTGCTCCCATGGTGGATGGAGACGAGAGAATTGTGAGCCTTGTTCATGATCACTTTACAAAGATCACCTTTGGGCACGACAATACGATCCTCGAAGAAGAGATTATCCTTGTCATTAAGGCGATAGCACTTGTACTTGGGTTGACTCTTGGTAATCCCAATCTTCACTTTCTTCACCATAGCATCAAGAAGCTAAGCCTCACGAATCTGGTCTTCCAAGGTAGGAGAGACTTGAAGGTTGGCGAGGAAACCTTGAGGAACAACTTGCAGATTAAGTTTGCGGAAAGCTTCACAAAGCTCGGGTTGATATGGCTTGAGAATCAGGCTGTTGCAATAAGCCTTCCTGCTCAATGCGTCAGCAATCACATTGGCCTTGCTTGGAGTATACTCGATACTCGGATTATACTCTTGAATCATTTTGACCCATCGAGTGTGCCTAAGGTTGACATTAGGCTGAGTGAAGATGTACTTGAGACTCTTGTGGTCAGTGAAGATGTCCACTTTTCTTCCCAATAAGAGATGTCTCCAAGTCAAAAGAGCATGCACAACTGCCGCCAACTCGAGGTCATGAGTGGGGTAGTTCTTCTCATTGGGCTTCAACTGGCGAGTGGTATAAGCCACAACTTTCTTCTCTTGCATCAAAACTGCACCAAGACCTTGAAGAGAGGCATCGCAGAAGACCTCGAACGGTTTGGATTCATCAGGAGGAGTCAGAACTGGAGCAGTGACCAATTTCTCTTTCAAAGTGTTGAAAGCAATGTCACACTTCAGAGACCAAACGTACTTGACGTGCTTCTGGAGAAGATTTGGGAGAGGCTTCGCGATCTTTGAAAAGTTCTCAACGAACCTTCGACAATAGCTTGCAAGACCGAGGAAGCTACGGAGTTGCTTCACATTCTGAGGTGGTTCCCAGTTCAAAATTGCAGACACCTTCTTAGGATTCACCGCAATGCCCTTGGCAGAGATGATATGCCCAAGATAAAGAACCTCATCGAGCCAAATCTCGCACTTTGAGAACTTGGCGTAGAACTGATGTCCCCTGAGCTTATCGAGCACCAAACGCAAGTGCTTGGAATGATCTTCCTTGTTCTTCAAAAAGACCAGAATGTCGTCGAGATAGACCAAAACGAAGTCATTGGTGTAGGCATTGAAGATGAAGTTCATCATGCGAGAGAAAGTCGGAGGAGCGTTGACGAGGCCAAAAGACATGACAGTGTATTCATATGAACTATACCTTGTTCTGAAAGCCGTCTTGGGAATATCTTGCTCACGGATTTGAATCTGATGATAACCCATACGGAGATCAAGCTTGGAGAATACTTGGGCACCTTTTAGTTGTTCGAATAGCTCGTTGATGTTGGGAAGTGGGTACTTGTTCTTGATAGTCTTCTTGTTCAACGGACAGTAATCAACACAAAGTCGGTCCGTTCCATCCTTCTTCTTCACAAAAAGAACTCCACAACCCCACGGAGAAGAACTAGGTCGGATGAGACCCATTCTCTCTTCAATATCGAGTTGCTTCTTCAGCTCCTTCAACTCTTCAGGTCCGAGCTTTTAAGGACGTTTGCAAACAGGTTCCGTGCCAGGCTCAAGATCGATGACGAATTCAACTAGCCGGTGTGGAGACATTCCTGGGAGCTCTTCTGGAAAGACGTCTTGATATTCACAAACGACTGGAATTTGAGAGATGGCATCCAGTTCACCCTTCTCGTTGAGAGAAAATAGACGGATGGTATCATCACGAGCGGCAAAGACAATTACTTCCTCAGACAAGTGAGTCAATTGAATCTGCCTGGCAGCACAATCAAGTTGAGCCTTGTGCTTAGAAAGCCAATCCATTCCGAGAATGAGATCAATATCCGAGTCACCAAGAACATTTGGAGAGGACAAGAACTTATAGTCACCCAAAGTGATTGTAACATCCGAAACGTATACTCGAGATGTCATTTGACGGGCCGGAGAGACAATAGCCAATGGTTTTGGCAACACTTGAGTAACGAAATCATGCTTAGATGCAAAAGCTCTCGAGATGAAACAATGCGATGCACTAGTGTCAAAAAGAACTCTTGCAGGAATATCGTTAACAGGAAGGTTACCCATGATGACATCTGACGTGTCCTCTGCCTGAGCTGCATTCATCAAATTGACCTTGGCGTGCTTGAGGTTATGCTTGACCACAGTTGTACTTGCCGATCTCACGGGAGGAGGAGGAGGGAGACACCTCTGATTGAAGCATTTGTTGGCATAGTGACCCTTCTATTGGCACTTGTTGCACGTGACCTCTGAAAGCGGACGGTGGTACGGAGCACTCGATCTTGGAGCTTGAGACGAAGTCTTGTTCTGAAAGCCAGGGTTGGGTGGGTGGGAAGATCCACTGCCACCTTTGCTCTTCTGATACGGCTGACGGAACGGAGGAGGAGGAAGCCAATACTTCTGCTGCTTGGCCACTTGAGTAGAGGAAGACGGAGTAGCATCTCTGACTCGCTTCTTGGAAGCATCGCACCTCAGTTGAGCAACCTCTTGCTTCAATGCCATGTTGTAGAACTCATCGTACCTCAAGGGCTCAAAGAGAACAAGAACTAGCTGGATTTCTTCTCTGAGACCACCCCTGAACTAATATATCATGCTCTTCTCGTCAGGGACGTCCTGCTTAGCAAAGCGGGCGAGCTTCTGAAACAACTTGTTGTAGTCATAGACAGACAAAGAGCCTTGCTTCAGGTTGTGGAATTCCTCATGCTTGCTTTCAACCACGCTCTGAGGAATATGATGAGCTTTGAAGTCTTGACGAAATTCATCCCAGGTAATCACACGGCCACCTCTGGAATCCTTGTACTGCTGGAACCATTCTGCAGCTTGGTCTTTGAGTTGATAGGAAGCGAACTTGACAAAGTCCTCAGGCCTGACATTACTGCACTCGAAATGCTTGCACAAGTCCACGAGCCAATTGTCAGCATCAGTTGCCTCAACACAATTGCTGAAAGTCTTTGGCTGGTTAGCAAGGAACTGGTTGAGTGTAGCAAAATGATTCCGATTGTTGCCTTGGTTGCCTTGATTCGCTTGATTGCGCTCTTGAAGAATTTGCATGATCAACCGCGTGTTTGCATTGGTTGCGGCCATCACAGCTTGCCATGCCTCCGGAGGAGGGGGAGGTGGTGGCGGATCAGGATTCGGAGTCGTGCGTGTTGGAGGAGCCATCCTGAAGAGGTTGACATCCATTAGCACATTGATAGACAAATATTGAAGCTGAATCCAACAGAATGAAATTGCAATAAATCGTCTTCACATCCGAACAAAATGAATGAATGCATTCCACTTGAAATGGTCACATATCCATAAATTGAGAAGCCACTTAGAATTTAGGTAGAGAAAATAAATCAACAAGGTACGGATCAAGAACGAATACTCGGTAAGAAATCCCAATCTAAAACCAAATATCCGTGGAAGAAGAGCTAGAGCTACAAGAATTCCCACCTATGAAACTCCCGAACCTTTCCGGTTATGCAATCAGGTGTTGGGGATACAGGGGAAGCATAATATCTCACCCAAATCTAGCAATTCCTACATCCAACTGTATCCATCCTTCAACACATAACCGAGAAACTCCTGATCAGACTCCGATCAGACTCGGTATCCCGGTTCTACAAGACACTTCAACAAGTTAAAACAAATCCAGCAACACCGCCCGAATGTGCCGACAAATCACGATAGGAGCTGCACATATCTCGTTCTCAGGGCACAATCGGATAAGCAATCCGTACAACTAAAACCAGCCCTCGAGTTTCCCCGAGGTGGCGCTGCAAGGGGCTCTAGGTTGGACCAACACTCAGAGGAGCACCGGCCCGGGGGGGTTTAAATAAGATGACCCTCGGGCTCCGAAAACCCAAGGGAAAAAGAGGCTAGGTGGCAAATGGTAAAACCAAGGTTGGGCATTGCTGTAAGAGCTTTAATCAAGGAGAACTATCAAGGGATTCCCATTATCACCCAACCGCGTAAGGAACGCAAAATCCAGGAACATAACACCGATATGACGGAAACTAGGGCGGCAAGAGTGGAACAAAACACTAGGCAAAAGGCCGAGCCTTTCACCCTTTACCAAGTATATAGATGCATTAAGATAACAAGATAATATAGTGATATCCCAACAAGTAAATAATGTTCCAACAAGGAACGATCTCCAATCTTCACCTGCAACTAGCAACGCTATAAGAGGGGCTGAGCAAAGCGGTAACATAGACAATCAACGGTTTGCTAGGACATGGTGGGTTAGAGGTTTGACATGGCAATTTGGGAGGCATGATAAGCAAGTGGTAGGCATCATAGCATAGGCATAGCAAAAGAGCGAGCATCTAGAAAAGCAAAGATATAAGTGATCTCGAGGGTATGATCATATTGCCTGCAAAGTTGTCAGAGATGACTGGATCCTCGAAAGCAAACTCAACGAGCTCCTCGTTAGCGAACTCGTCTCCCGGCTCTACCCAAACAAGACAAACAAGCAACAAGAACACAATCAACCACGTGCAAACATGGTATGCTATGCGGGATGCGATATGTGATGCATATGCAAGATTTGACAAGAGATGAATGAACCTGCCCTCAACATGGAAATCCAAGTGTGCCACTAGAAAGGTGAGATGATTTCGCTTGAAAACGATATAAAGAACACCGGAATCGGAGACACGGTTTGGAAATGGCAAGCAATTCAAATATGGCACCGGTCTGCGATATACAGCAAGTAGGCATCTAAATGCAACAAGACAAACATGCTACAACACTTAAGAATGGCAACAAAATACATGGAAGGGATTCATTCCTGATGCTTAACAAAAAAGGAACACTGAGCTACGGCCAATTCATCCATTAACAGGTTCAAACGAGCATGGCAAAAATGCAATTGGTAAACAGATTTCAGACTTAGTGAAATTAACACTTGTCTGGAATTTCAGATCAGGTAGCACACTTTGGAGCATGAAAACTATATGCTACAGGAACTTAACATGACCAAGAAAAGCATGGCATGGAGCTACTCAAAGAGCTTAAGAAAAGTACCTTAGTGACCTTGAGCCAAAAGGGATCAGAAAATACATTTGCAAGCATGTGAACATGGCAAAAGCATAATCAGATCACAAACTTAGTGAAAAACTGGAACATGCAAATCAGTTATCAAGTAGGCATGTTTACGAGCTCGATGCACTCACTACAGAGTATGTCATGACAATCTAAGCATACACCCATCAAGAATACACATAATACAAGCTAGACATGGAAGGAACACTAACATAGCATGCACAGATCAACTACAACATCCTCGGCAATATCGCTAACAAGTAGACAATCTGCCCAGATTCACGAAATGACAAAAGTAGAGCTCGATTGACTCAAGCTCGGGTGCTCCATAATTTCAGACAAAAGCATGGCTGGATAGAGCACTACAAGATTAACAAATCATCCTTACTGATCATCCTCAAAAGAGGCACGGATCACTAGGAAACAACATGAACATATGGCATAATGATAAGAACAACTCAAGTACTTAGTGGAATTGCTAAGTCCGTGAAATCAGCATTAATGAATGCACCACTTTGCAAGCTAGTGCTAGTCACCACACACATAACAAAAATACATGTATGGCACCTATGGAAATATGACAAAGCATATAACAAAACATATGTAGAACTCAGGGGAATATCATGCACACATTAATCATGGCAAAAATGACAAATAGCTATTTAGAGCAGCAGATCTGACAATTAACTCAAATAGCACTCTTCTAACAGCATTTCGGGCATCAAGATGAACTCAAATGAAAATGATGCAATGAGATGAAATGATGTACTCTCTAAGTCGAACATTTTGATATGCTACACGCCCAAAACAGATCTACGGAGAGAGAGTTACGATGCTGTGAATAATGCAAAACAAATATAGGGGAGAGGGGGAAAGTCAACCGCGTCCAGATCTAGGGTCCCTCGGCACGCGAACCGAGGCAATTCCAGCGAGCTCCCAGTGGCTCCGGCGAGCTCGATGGAGCGGAGGGGAGGCGAGGGAGATGTGGATCCGGCCTCTCCCGACCGGATCCGGCGGCGGGGAGGGCTCCTGCCACCGAGGGGAGGCGAGGGGGCGCGGGGCAGCGGCGGCAAGCTCCTGCGGCGGCAGGGCGAGGTCCGGCCGGCGAGGGCGTGCCGGGCGGTGGCGGCCGGGGCCGAGGAAGACGGCGGCGGGGCACGGGCATGAGGCGGCGGCGGGGATGGGCCTCGGGGGCCTGCTGCGGGTCGAGCGGGCCGGCGGCGATGTGGGCGCACGGGCGCCATGTGGCGGCGTCCGATTGGCTGGGGCGCGGCGGCGGACGTGTCCGGCGGCCGGCGGACGTGTCCGGCCACGCGGAGATGGTGGATCTAGGGTTTCGGAAAGAGGAGAACAAAATTTTTGGAGGGGGTCTATTTATAGGCATAGAGGGAGCTAGGAGTGTCCAAATGGGGTGCGGTTTTCGGCCACGCGATCATGATCGAACGCTCTAGATGATGGAGAGGGTTTTGGTGGGTTTTGGGCCAAATTGGAAGGGTGTTGGGCTGCAAAACACACGAGGCCTTTTCGGTCCCTCGGTTAACCGTTGGAGCATCAAACGAAGTCCAAATGGTACGAAACTTGACAGGCGGTCTATCGGTAGTAAACCAAGGCCGCTTGGCAAGTCTCGGTCCAATCCGGAAATTTTTAACCTCCACACACGAAAGAAAGGTAGAAATGACCACCGGAGGAGAACGGAACGCCGGAATGCAAAACATACAACGGGGAAAATGCTCAGATGCATGAGATGAACACGTATGCCAATGCAATGCACATGATGACATGATATGATCTGCATGACAACGACAACAACACACGGAGACAAAAACCCGAACCCGAGAAAATAAAATAACTTAACACCGGAAATGGCAAGAGTTGGATTACATATCGGGTAAATCATATCCGGGGTGTTACAGGCAGCTCGAAGAGAACAAAGGTAAGTAAGACCTTGTCTGTTTATTGATAAAGAAAAAGGAAACTGGTTGTTAGATCACAGGATCGTCATGAATTTTCCGAGGGGCCATGACCGAAGTGGCGGCCCTGAAGTAGGCGCTGTCCGTGGCCGAAGGCAAAGCGGCCAAGGAGCGTGCCGAGCGCGAGAAGCAAGAGGCCCGTGTCAGCGAGGTTCAGCAAGAGGTCCAGGAGTTTGTCAAGAAGTACGAGTCCTTGGAGCGTGACTCTAAGACGCAAAGGTCCGAGCTTGAGAAGGCCCTCGAGAACGCATGAACTGCCAAGGCCGAAGCCCAAAAGACCCTCTAGGAAATTGAGGCGGTCAGAAAGATAGCGGCGGGTAAGGCATTCATTATGCAAAGCAAGAATGTGAAGGAAACTTTCCTTTTACTTACTCGAATTCGGAGCTCTCCAGGAGCGTTCGCTGATCTACCTAGTAGTGTGTCGGATGCCATGGAGTTCTACCGGGCCGAGGAAGGGAGCTCGACGGAGAAGTTGTTCTGGTCTCAGTATATTGGGACCGAACGTCCGATGCCCTTGAGCGACCAGTTGAAGCAACTGGTCGAGCTTGACAGGGCAGTCGAACTGGCCA
Source organism: Triticum aestivum (assembly GCF_018294505.1). NCBI lineage: Eukaryota > Viridiplantae > Streptophyta > Magnoliopsida > Poales > Poaceae > Triticum > Triticum aestivum. Next base: position 362,797,849 of record NC_057797.1, on the reverse strand, counting down.
TGAAGGGCCTCATAGTCCGGATGTGGCCTGGCGAGCCCCTTCCTGGCAGCTATTTCGGCCTGGTAAGGCGGCTTGTGAACGCCTGCCCCCGGTTCGAAGTCATAAAGCGGTCCGTCTGCATTGAGGGTGCGCGCAGGGCTTTTGCCCAGGCTAAAGTGCACTGGGCGAATATGGACGCCGAAAAGCTGGTGAAGGAGGGGCCGCCGGAGGGCAAGGAGCATCGCCACCCTAAAAAGTATTATGACAATGTCCTGAATGGTGCTCGCCTTGTGGCAAAGGAATGTGCTAAGGATGTAATATTTGAATGAATGTACTCATGTGATCCTGTAATGTGAAACGAGTTCATGTGTGCTATGTAGCGCTTGTTAATTTAAAATATTACCTTCTGTGCGGTCGTTTATAAATTTTGAGAGTTGGCCAGTCATCGGCTTCTGCCCCATGTAACTAGTACTGAGGTGTTCGGGGTAAACCTGATCACTCTTTATCCAGTTTTGGGTCCTTCGAAGGAGGTGTTCAGCACAACGAACCAGACAATTGGACTATAAAGCTTTATCACTCTCACTTAGCCATAGAAGTCTACGATTTTATATTTTGGCAAAGCCCCTAGTATTCGGAAGGCCGAACTTGGGGCGCTATGTACGCGTAAATCGGACAAGGCCGACTACTCGCCGAAGCGTAAAAAATGTTTAAGGATTTGAGACCTCTCGAACAGCGACGAGCTCTCGCCGCATCATGACCGTCAGTTTTCGGCTTTCTCTACTCAGGTGCTCGTCTAGAAGAACCGGGACACAATCACAGTAGTTCTCCCAGTGCTACCTTAGCCGATATAGCGGAACGTAAGGTAACAAAACATGGGAGCCGGGCAAACCCAACTATTGACCCAAGACATGATTCGGAGCTGATGCATATAATGCTATAAGTTCGGGGTGCCACACTGTAGAAAGTGTTCAGACTTTTCATGCCGTGTTATGGGGTACACTGAAGCCCCTGGCGCACTGGTCGTATCAGAATGTATGGGTGCGATTTGTCGTAAATAAGTAGACAGGGAAAAAAAGATAAAGGAATGCAATAATAAGCTGATGATGTACATTGTTATTTAAATGATACGTCAAAGCGTATGCATACATGTAGTGCAATAAGTAAAACATAGGACTATTTGACATGTCCTATCCAAGGTCAAGCTGCGTGTGGGTATGCAAAACAGGTATATCGATCGTTATCAGAGACCACCTGAGGATTTCCTTGTACGTCAAAGCTTCTTGCTTCCTTGGTGTTTCCTTCCCATGATGGGTCCGATAATCAGACGATCGGAGAGGGCCTTCAGAGAATAGGGGCCTGAAAGGAAGAAAATGTTAAAGGTATACGGGTCCTGAAGCGGTTGAGCCGCATTGTGGGCTGTGCCATGGTCGTGCCTCCGCCAATGCCCATGGTATCTTGAGTGCATAATTATGTATGCGCTGCGTAAATATCGCCGCTCGACTGGGACTAGGACGGAGGCCGAATTGCTAGGCAAGCTCTAAACATTCCTGGCGATCCTCTTGCAGGGTACTCCGGACTCGCTTAAAGGTCTCCGGGGTCTTTTTTGCTGAATTGGCGGTTTGCCTCATGAGGCTACTTTGCGCTTCTGTTGCGAGGGCCATACTGTGATCCTCCATGCGGAGCGAGCGTTCTGTGTTTCCATTAACTGTTATAACCCCGCGAGGTCCTGGCATTTTGAGCTTGAGGTATGCATAATGCGGTACCGCATTGAATCTGGCAAATGCGGTTCGTCCGAGCAGTGCGTGATAGCCACTGCAGAAGGGGACGATATCGAAGATTAACTCCTTGCTTCGGAAGTTGTCCGGAGATCCGTAGACCACTTCCAGTGTGATTGAGCCCGTGCAATAGGCCTCTACACCTGGGATGACACCTTTAAAGGTGATTTCGGTGGGTTTGATCCTCGAGGGGTCTATACCCATTTTACACACTGTATCTTGATAGAGCAGGTTCAGGCTGCTGCCACCGTCCATAAGGAGTCGAGTGAGGTGAAATCCGTCAATGATGGGGTCAAGGACCAATGTGGCAGAACCGCCATGACGGATATTGGTGTGGTGATCCCTGCCATCGAAGGTGATTGGACAAGAAGACCATGGGTTGAACTCTGGGGCGACTCGCTCCATCGCATAGACGTCCCTCAGTGCATGCTTCTGTTCCCACTTGGGAATATGGGTTGCGCATATCATGTTTAACATTTTCACTTGGGGAGGAAATTTCTTCTGTCCTCCTGTGTTTGGCAGTCGGGGCTCCTCCTCCTCGTCGCTATGCATCCCCTTTTCCTTATTTTTGGCATTCAACTTGCTGGCCTGTTTGAACACCCAGCATTCTCTGTTGGTGTGGTTGGCTGGTTTATCGGGGGTGCTGTGAATTTGACATGAACGATCGAGTATGCGGTCCAAGCTGGACGGACCCGGATTGCTTCTCTTGAATGGCTTTTCCCGCTGACTGGATCTAGAGCCACTGACTCCGGCATTAACTGCCGTGTCTTCGGTGTTGTCGCCGTTGTTGCGGCGCTTGTGTCTGTTGCGATGTGGCTTGCCGTTGCTATCTTTGGCATCTGAATTGCCAGGATTTCTTGATGTGTTGTTGCTGCGAGCTAGCCAGCTGTCCTCGCCCGCACAAAAGCGGGTCATGAGTGTCGTGGGGGCTGCCATGGACTTTGGCTTCTCTTGGCTGAGGTGTCGGGCAAGGCACTCGTCGCGGATGTTATGCTTAAATGCCACTAAGGCCTTGGCATCCGGACAGTCGACAATTTTGTTCTTTTTAGTTAGGAACCGAGTCCAGAATTTCCTGTCTGATTCCCCTGGCTGTTGGCTTATGTGACTCAAGTCATGAGCATGCGGTGGTCGCACATAAGTGCCCTGGAAGTTATCAAGGAATGCGTCTTCCAAGTCCTCCCAACTGCCAATGGAGTTTGCCGATAGGCTATTCAGCCAATGCCAAGATGGCCGTTTGAGTTTTAGTGGGAGGTACTTGATGGCATGTAGATCATCACCGCGTGACATGTGGATGTGGAGGAGGAACTCTTCAATCCATACCGCGGTGTCTATTGTACCCTCATATGATTCGATGTTCATGGGTTTAAACCCTTCTGGGAATTCGTGATCCATTACTTCGTCGGTGAAGCATAGGGGGTGTGCAGCGCCTTTGTGTTGGGCTATGTCACGACGCAGTTCATACGAGTCTTGTCTGCTGTATTCGGCCCGGCCGGATTTGCTTTTAGTATATCCGGTGTGACGGTCGTGGTCATGCATTGGGGCGCGCCCCCGTGATCCGTAGATCGATCTTGTGTGTCCTGCTTTGTTTTCCAATTCGTCTTGCAGGTCCTGCGTGTTGCCCCAGGCCTTGGTGTTTTTGTTTGACTGGCGACGGGGTGCGGGCTGGACTTCGGGCTGATATGCCGCTTTGTCTCAGCCACGAGGTGGCTGGTCAGCCGCATCATACGCTGGAAGTGTAGGCTTTAATGCTTCCTCCTCGAGTTGGGGTAGCAACCTGTGCTTTTGGGTAACTTTTGGTTGGGCGCTCGAGTTCGTATTCCTCGGCTGCCAACACCTCGGTCCATCTATCCGCTAGCAGATCTTGATCAGCTTGAAGCTGTTGTTGCTTTTTCATCAAGCTTTTTCATTAAGCCGGCGCTTGAAGCGCTCCTACTCGACGGGATCCTCAGGCACGATAAATTATTCATCGCCGAGCCTCACCTCGTCTTCGGAGAGGGGCATGTAATTGTCATCCTTTGATTCTTCGTCTACCGCCTGTTCCTTAGGGCTAGCACTACAGGAATCAGCTACTTTGCCGTCTGCCACGACGGACGGCAAAGGCATGAACGGCAGACGGCAAAGGTCTTTGCCGTCAGCCGCGGGCGGCCAAAGGCTCCGGCAAAGTAAGGTCCGGCAAAGAGCTACTTTTCCGTCTGCTTTAGGCGGCTGACGGCAAAGGGGCCTTTGCCATCAGCAGCAGACGGCAAAGAAAGCAGACAACGAAAATTGCACTGTTAGTCCGTTAGGTGGCTAACGGCAGGCCTTTGTCGTCCGCTGCTGATGGCAAAATTTGTCCTGCCTTTGCCGTCCGCCGAATGATGTCAGCTAGACGTCACTACACGGCAGGCCTTTGCCGTCTGCCGCTGACGGCAAAATTTGTCCTGCCTTTGCCATCAGCCACTATAGGCAAACTGACCAAATGGGTCAGCTCCCAGGAAGCACACTTGTCTGCCACGTGGCTTCTTTGCCGTCTGTCACGGACGGCAAAGAGCCCATTGCCGTCAGTGGCTGACGACAAAGAGCCTGCATATTGGCTCTTTTTTCTATTTTTTTAAATCCAACAATTTTCACAGCAAATATATATCACATATATAGATATATTTCACAGGGTTATTTAACAGCAAACATATCACATATCCAGCACATAAGTTTCATCCATTCATACATAAGTAAGTTCCATCAAGTTGCACATACACATTGTTCCATCCATACATATTACAATGCAAAGTTTCATCGAGATAGCAAGTTCCATCATAGCAAGCTAGAAGAATACTTGAAGAGAATGAAAGAAAAAACAAGCACTCCATCATAGCAAGCTAGCTTCCATGAAGTGAATGAAATCTGCAAAATGGAAAATAAGAAAGTTAGAAATAGGTGACTAGAAGAAGAAGACTAGAACAAAAAGAAGACTAGAACAAGAAGAAGACTAGAACAAGAAGTATATGTCATTTATGAGCTAACTTAGGTGAAATGGATCATATATGAGCTAACTAAGTTGAAATGGGTCGTTTATGAGCTAACTAAGGTGAAATGGATCATTTATGAGCTAACTTAGTTGAAATGGGTCGTTTATGAGCTAACTAAGGTGAAATGGATCGTTTTTGTGCTAACTAAGTTGAAATGGGTCGTTTTTGAGCTAACTTAGGTGAAATGGATCATTTATGAGCTAACTTAGTTGAAATGGGTCGTTTATGAGCTAACTAAGTTGAAATGGGTCGTTTTTGAGCTAACTTAGGTGAAATGGATCGTTTTTGAGCTAACTTAGGTGAAATGGATTGTTTATGAGCTAACTTATTTGAAATGGATCGTTTTTGAGCTAACTTAGGTGAAATGGATCATTTATGAGCTAACTTAGTTGAAATGGATCGTTTATGAGCTAACTTAGGTGAAATGGATCATTTAAGAGCTAATTTAGGTGAAATGGATTGTTTTTAGCTAACATAGGTGAAATGGATCGTTTATGAGCTAACTTAGTTGAAATGGATCGTTTATGAGCTAACTTAGTAAAAGGCATCATTTTAGAGCTAACCTAGGTGTGATGGGTCATTTTGGAGCTAACCTAGGTAAGATGGATCATTTTGGATCTAACTTAGGTGAGATGGGTCATTTTAAAGCTAACGTAGGTAAAATGGATCATTTAGGAGCTAATCTAGGTAAAATGGGTCATTTTAGAGCTAACTTGGATAAACTGGATCATTTATAAGCTAACTAAGGTAAAATGGGTCATTTTAGAGCTAACTGAGGTAAAATGGATCGTTTATGAGCTAACTAAGCTAATTATGCAATTTTTGACATAAGTAAGCTAAGTACAAATCGTTTTAGAGCTAACTTAGGTAAAATGGATGGTTTTGGAGGTCAGTAAGCTTATTAAGTCATTTTGGAGGAAAAGAAGCTAACTCTAGGTCATTATGGTAAGCATATTGGAGGAAATAAAGCTAAGTCTAGTTCTTTATGCATTTGTTAAGCAAAACACTAGAGAAACTTACCATGATCATGGAGGTGTAGGAGCGGGCTGGCTCGTGCCGGTAGGTGGAGAAGGATCGTGCGATGCTTGTCTGGAGTTACGCTGCACCAATGATCATTTCCAATGTCTCGTTAGCATGATGACACTCAAATGTTAAGACTAGCAAGTAATGTCCATTCAAATTAAATTCATCGTGGTCCCAGGAGCAATCACTAGCATCGGCGGAACGGTCTGACCGGACTTCTCACACACAGACTGCACATTTGGTTTTGACAAACACAGTCATACTAGTTAGTAATGAGACAAACACTACATGAATGTTTTGGCTAATATGCAGAAGAAACTTACCACAAAGAGCTCGTACATGGCCCTTGCCTCCATGTCATTCCGTGCCCTCTCCTCCTCCAACATCTTTGTCGTCCTCTCCTCCAACTCCCGCTGCCTCTCCGCCGCCTCCGCCAGAAGTTTCTCTGTTCTATCTCTCTCACTCTGTATAGCAGCCTGCAACACCACTGACATGACCATTTGTAATCATTGATGGAAGCGCACACAATGTAATGGAGAAAGATAGCTGAGTACGTATAACTAACCTTGAAGGCGAGTTGGACTGGCCGTTCACGAGGCCTTATCTCAGGAGCGGAGCTCGACTGGCGCGCCTTGATCTCCGGGAGAGTGCTAGGACAATGGATAAGTCCATCTCCCATGGCTATGGACCCATGGCACCTCCCGCCACTAGATATCATCAGCAGATCTGTATCAATGGGACCCTGGCTCGGGTTAAAGTCCTCCCCTTTCCTCGCCTTCCCCTGATCTCTATATTGCACGAGCTTGTCGTGGGAGGAGATGTTGGTGAAGTTCTTTGGATCATCGAGGTCAGACGCAAAGAATGCCTTGACTTTCTTGTATGGGCCAGTGTGGGCCATGGCATACAGGTCGTACACCTCTGGCACCTTATCCACCTTATTGTAGCGTGCCTGAAAGAGAGAAACAAAGTTAATTAGTAATTAAAGGGCTAAAGCTAGCGTGATGAATGAATTGCATGAATCATGAAGCAAACCACATACGTAGTTCCGCCCGAACTGAAATAAGTTGGAGCTGCATTGATGGTGTGGCACACCTTCCATTTGGGCACGTTTGTCCTTGGCCTCGTTGTGGAGGGCTAGCCATTCATTTGAGCACCACTCATTGACCAACACCTCCCAACAATCCATCCGATCCGCACACCATCTCGGAGGGGCCTAAGTTAGCAAATAGAAAGTTGAGCGCTACGGCTATGAATTACTAAATGAAGGAAGTAAGTACAAGGCCTTAAGAATTTCCTTCATGTACTGCTCCTTACTCAAGAACTTCTCGCGGCACGCCAGCTTGTTCTTCTTGATACCATGCGAGGCGTAGTAGTCTCGAACAGCCTACACCCGAGCCTCGTGCCGTAAGTTCTGTAGTAGGCGCTTGCAGACGTTATTGATAACATTTGCCGCTTCCTCCTCGTATCCCTCCTCACACCTGTAGAATGTCTGCAATCAAATGAGACAATATTGATTAGTACAATTAATAACTAGCTAGTTGAAGATTTTTAATTGTGTAAAGGAGAAATTACCCAGAACTTTCTGATCACCACGTCTGCCCTCGTCTTGCACAAGACACCGTCGATAATCTCACCCGGTGGGCCGAGGCAGCCAAGTAGTGCTCCCAACTCAATCCAAGCTCTGGAAACCGACCCTCACCAGGCAACGTGACAAACCCCGGGAAGTTTTGCCGACATAGAACTCCAAGGACGGAGTTGGGCCGGCGGACACTATGATGGTGGTCCCAACCCCTGCAGCATGACAAGGCCAACACATTAGTTATTTGAAGAAACGTGAATGCAGAAGGTACAAAAATATTAAATGCCCTTACTTCTCCCCATCAGGGAAAATCAGCCACCTCTGCTCGCGGGCCGCCAGCATGGATTGGAGCCGTGTGCAACCATACTGGTAGATGGTGCCTCCCTCCTCCTCAATATCAGTCGGCTCCCCACCATCATCAGCATGGCCACTCGGCTCCTCAGGATGATCCGGCCAGGTACCCCATCCAGACGTGTGCTCCTTCGGGGTCTCGTGGGCCGAAGGTCCATCGATCCGAGGCTCGTGGGCCGAAGACCCGTGGACCGGAGGCTCATGGACCAGAGTCCGTGTAGCCTCCTCCTCGGACGAGTCCACCCTAGAAGTCACGTGCTCGGGTGAAACAGATGGGGGTGGTAGCGAGGAAGGCGCCATAGCAGTCACCCTACCTCCTCTCCCGCAACCACGTGCTCCACCTCCTCTCTTCTTCTTACCTCGTCCCCTGCTGGGCACCACGGTCGATGAAGAAGGGCCCGACGATGTCGCCATACTATCCAGCAATGCTCGGCAGAGAGGTGCGTGTGGAATGGAAGACCTCACACCACGCGCCGGTGAAGAAGGGGCCTCGGCGCGCTCCCGACCAGCACCCACCATCTTTCAACACCTGCCATGACAAAGAATAAACGAAATTAGTACAACATAAATAAATACCGACATGAATAATAATATGTATATCACTTAAGTGTATCATCATCCAGTACAACATAAAAAAATTGAATACCTGACACTACTAATAATCTCGATCAGTATCATCAATAAATGCATAATCATCATCATCACTATAATCAATGACGGGCTCATAGGGTTCAGTGGCATCAACATGTGCAAGGCCACCTTGACGTAATCGGTCAAGCATTGACAGGTCATCCGCAGCAGTAACCTCTTCTTGTTCTGGCTCTTCTTGTTCCTCCTCTGGGGTGATGTCGGATTCACTGTCGCTGTCTACTTCAATGTTTTGGGGTGAAGTATAGTGGTTCTTGAAACGCTTTTTGGAAATACGTGTCTCTTGGAAGAATTCTCCTTCATATGTGTCTAGGTTAATGTGAGGTTCATAATCCTCTTCCTTTGGGGAAGAAAGTCTAGCACGTGGCGGCACTTCATAAACGACATCCCAACTTTTCAGATTTGGATTAGTTTGGCAGGCCCGCGATAGATAGAATACTGTAACACCCCGGATGTAACTTTCCCAATTTGTACTCCAACTCTTGCCGTTTCCGGTGTTAAGTTATATTTATTTCTCGGGTTCGGGTCTTTGTCTCCGTGTGTTGTTTTCATTTTCATGCAACTCATATCATGTTATCATGTGCATTGCATTCGTATACATGTTCGTCTCATGCATTCAAGCATTTTCTCCGTTGTCCGTTTTGCATTCCGGCGCTTCGTTCTCCTCCGGTGGCCATTTCTAGCTTTCTTTCGTGTGTGGGGATTAAACATTTCCGGATTGGACCGAGACTTGCCAAGCGGCCTTGGTTTACTACCGGTAGACCGCCTGTCAAGTTTCGTATCATTTGGACTTCGTTTGATACTCCAACGGTTAACCGAGGGACCGAAAAGGCCTCGTGTGTGTTGCAGCCCAACACCCCTCCAATTTGGCCCAAAACCCACCAAACTCTGCTCCATATCCTAGAGCGTTCGATCACGATCGCGTGGCCGAAAACCGCACCTCATTTGGACTCTCCTAGCTCCACTTATGCCTATATATAGCCCCCTCCATTTTCGGATCTCTCCTCCCCCTCGAAACCCTAGTTTAAAAAAAACACCTCCCCGCACCGACGGACGTGTCCGCCCCCGGCCGGACAACGTCCGCCGCGCCCCTCGCCCACTCGCCGCTCGCCACGTGGACCGGACCACATCGCCGCTCCCGCCGGCCCGAGGCGGGCCCTCCCCCGCGCCTCGCCGGGCCCGAGGAGCCTCGCCCCGCGCCGCCCGTCTTCCTCGGCCCCGGGCGCCGGAGCTCGCCGCCTCCGCGGGCGACCTCGCCGGAGCCGCACCGGCCGACCCCGGCCGCCCTTCGCCCGCCTCGCCGGAGCCCGCACCGGCGACCCCGGCCGCCGCCGCCGCCGTCCTCACCGGGTCCGGCCGGCCCCGCCGTCCTCCTCCTCCTCCCCAAGTCCGGCTCCTTCCTCTCCGGCCAAGACGAACTCCGGCGAGCAGCTCCGTCGAACCTCGAACCGCGTGCAAATCCAGATCTGATTTCGAACGGTTGACTTTTTCCCTCTGAACCCTAATTTTTTATGCCTACTTTGACCGCCCGTAACTTTGCATCCGTAGCTCCGATTTGGACATATAGTATATCAAAATGTTCGCCTCGATGAGTACATCATTTCATTCCATTGCATCATTTTCATTTGAGCTCATCTTGATGCCCAAAATGTTGTTAGAAGGAGGCTTCGTGAGTTAATTGCCAGATCTGCTAGTTCGTCTTAGACTTTTGTCATTTTTGCCATGATTATTGTGTGCATGCTATGCCTGTGAGTCCTTGATATGTTTTGTTAAGCATTTTGTCTTCTTTCCAGAGGTGCAACCCATGCATTTTTACGATGTGTGTGGTGACTTGTGCAAGCTTGCAAAGTGAGGCACCCGGTAATTCTGTTTTCAGGGACTTAGTTGTTTCACTAAGTCTGGGATATTTTAGTTCATGATGCCATATGTTCAGCTTGTGTCCTAGTGATCCGTGCCTCTTTTGAGGATGATCAGTAAAGGAGTTTTGTTAATCATGTTATGCTCTATCCATCCATGTCTTTGTTTGCAATTATGGAGCACCCTAGCTTGAGTCAATCAAGCTCTACTTTTGCTTCATGGTGAATCTGGGCAGATCTTCAACTCGTTTGCGATTTTGCCGATGTTATTGTAGTTGATCCGTGCATGCTATGCCATTGTTCTTGCCATGTCTAGCTAGCATTTTGTGCCTTCTTAATGGATGTATGCTTGTCTTGCCATGACTTGCACCGTAGTGAGTGCATCGAGCTCGTTTACATGCCTTCGTGAGTTATATTTCAGCATGTCTCAGTTTTCACTAAGTCTGAAAACTGATTGTGTTTTAGCTATGTTCGTGTGCCCGTTAGTATATTTTGTGATCCCTTTTGGCCTCAGGTCACTTTGGGACTTTTGTTAAGCTTGTTGAGTAGCTCCATGCCATGTTCTTACTTGTCTTAATCAGGTCATGTATCATGTTGTTTTGCCGCTCCGAAGAGGGCTTCGTGATCTGAAATTTCAGACAAGTGTTAATTTCACTAAGTCTGGAATCTGTTTTGCATTTGCGTTTTTGCCATGCTTGTTTGAACCTCATAATGGATGAATTGGCCGTGGCTCAGTGCTAGTCTTTTGTTAAGAATCTTGTGTGCATCCCTGCCATGTATTTTGTTGTCATGTTTGGTGGCTGTAGCATGTTCATCTCATTGCATTTAGATGCCTACTTGCTGTAAATCGCAGACCGGTGCCATTCTTAAAAACGCTTGCCATTTCCAAACCGTAACTCCGATTCCGGTGATCTTTATATCGTTTTCAAGCGATTTCATCTCATCTTTCCAGTGGCACCCTTGGAATTCCAAGTTGAGGCCAGGTTCATGCATTTCCTGTCATATCTTGCATTTTGCATCCCGCATCGCATCCCGCATAGCATATCTTCATTTCGTCTTATTGCTTGGTCTTGCACGTGGTTGATTGTATCCTTGTTGCTTGTTTGTCTTGTTGGGTAGAGCCGGGAGACGAGTTCGCTACCGAGGAGCCCGTTGAGTTTGCTTGTGAGGATCCAGTCAACTCTGACAACTGTGCAGGCAAGATGATCATACCCTCGAAATCACTACTATCTTTGCTATGCTAGTTTGCTCGCTCTTGCTATGCCAATGCTACGATGCCTACCTTTTGCTTGTCAGCCTCCCAATTGCCATGTCAAACCTCTAACCCACCTTGTCCTAGCAAACCGTTGATTGGCTATGTTACCGCTTTGCTCAGCCCCTCTTATAGCGTTGCTAGTTGCAGGTGAAGATTGGAGGCCGTTCCTTGTTGGAACATCATTTATTTACTTGTTGGGATATCATTTTATTGCTATGTTATCTTAATGCATCTATATACTTGGTAAAGAGTGGAAGGCTCGGCCTCTCGCCTAGTGTTTTGTTCCACTCTTGCTGCCCTAGTTTCCGTCATATCGGTGTTATGTTCCCGGATTTTGCGTTCCTTACGCGGTTGGGTTATAATGGGAACCCCTTGATATTTCGCCTTGATTAAAGCTTGTCCAGCAATGCCCAACCTTGGTTTTACCATTTGCCACCTAGCCCTTTTCTTTCCCTTGGGTTCTGCAGACTCAAGGGTCATCTTATTTACCCCCCCCCCCGGGCCAGTGCTCCTCTGAGTGTTGGTCCACCTGTCAGCTACCGGTGGCCACCAGGGGCAACTCTGGGCTGGCCTACCCGTACCTAGGACAATCTGAGTGTGCCCTGAGAAAGAGATATGTGCAGCTCCTATCGGGATTTGTCGGCACATTCGGGCGGTGTTGCTGGTCTTGTTTTAACTTGTCGAAGTGTCTTGAGTTACCGAGATACCGAGTCTGATCGGAACGTCTTGGGAGGAGGTCTATTCCTTCGTTGACCGTGAGAGCTTGTCATGGGCTAAGTTGGGACTCCCCTGCAGGGATTGAACTTTCGAAAGCCGTGCCCGCGGTTATGGGCAGATGGGAATTTGTTAATGTCCGGTTGTAGATAACTTGAACCTTAATTAATTAAAATGAATCAACTGAGTGTGTTACCGTGATGGCCTCTTCTCGGCGGAGTCCGGGAAGTGGACACGGTGTTGGAGTTATGCTTGCGCAGGTTGTTCTTCTAGATTCTCGCTCGCGCTTTGCCTCCTCTTCTCGCTCTCTTTTGCGTATAAGTTAGCCACCATATATGCTAGTCGCTTGCTGCAGCTCCACTTATATTTGCCTTATCCATTCCTATAAGCTTAAATAGTCTTGATCGCGAGGGTGCGAGATTGCTGAGTCCCTGTGGCTCACAGTTACTATAACTCCAGATGCAGGTCCAGGTGATTCCGCTCCAGGTGACGAGTACGAGCTCAAGTGGGAGTTCGACGAGGACTCTCAGCGTTATTATGTTTCCTTTCCCGATGATCAGTAGTGGTGCCTAGTTGGGGTTCGATTCAGGGCCTTGTCGCATGTTGGGTTTTCTTCTATTTTGGCGCCATAGTCGGGCCATGAGTGTTTGTATGATGGATGTTATTTATGTTCTCTGATGTGACGTGGCGAGTGTAAGCCAACTATGTATCTCCCCCTTTTATCATATTACATGGGATGTTGTAATGATTACCTAACTTGCGACATTGCTTTCAATGTGGTTATGTCTCTAAGTCGTGCCTCGACACGTGGGAGCTATAGCCGCATCGAGGGCGTTACAAGTTGGTAATCAGAGCCTTCCCCGACCTTAGGAGCCCCATTGCTTGATCGTTTTTAGCAGCCGAGTTGTGTCTAGAAAAATGTTTTGAGTCCTTTAGGAATTATATATCGGAGAGCTTAGGAATTCTTTTTACTTCCCAGTCTCCTCATCGCTCTGGTAAGGCATCCTGACGTAGAGTTTTGACTCTTCTCTTCTCAAATTTCACTAAAAAATTTTTAGGATCACGCGAGTATCTTGGAATCGTTCCGATGGCTTATGATGAGAACATTGACTTGGTGCCTCCTGTCAGGGGTTTAGTGGAAGTGTCCCGGGGAGTTGAGCTCTGAGGTGTTGTCATCATAATTTTATCGTTGCAATTCTGGAATACTTGAGATATGTTCGCCGACATCGAAAATCTCTTTTATGCAGTTCGTTGGTGAGATAACCTCGACGCCACCCAGTACTGGGGCGGGAGTTCGGGAGTATCGCCATAACTTGTATAACGGATGCTTTTCGAAGGTTGAGGTAGATGGTTTCCGAAGTTTTCTTGGTTATGTGTTGAAGGATGGATACAGCTGGATGTAGGATTTGCTAGTTTGGGTGAGATATTATGCTTCCCCTGTATCCCCAACACCTGATTGCATAACCGGAAAGTTCGGGAGTTTCATAGGTGGGAATTCTAGTAGCTCTAGTTCTTCTTCCACGGATATTGGTTTGAGATTGGGATTTCTTACCGATTATTCGTTCTTGATCCGTACCTTGTTGATTTATTTCTCTACCTTAATTCTACGTGGCTTCTCAATTTATGGATATGTGACCATTTGAAGAGGAATGCATTCGTTCATTTTGTTCGGATGTGAAGACTATATGTTGCAATTTTCATTCCGTTGGATTCAGCTTCAATATTTATCTGTCATGTGCTAATGGTGGTCAACCTCTTCAGGATGGCTCCTCCAACACGCACGACTCCGAACCCTGATCCGCCACCGCCTCCACCTCCTCCAGAGGCATGGCAAGCTGTGATGGCCGCAACCAATGCAAACACTCAGCTGATCATGCAAATTCTTCAAGAGCGCAATCAAGGCAGTCAAGGGAATCAAGGCAGCAATCAGAGTCACTTTGCTACACTCAACCAGTTCCTTGCTAACGGGCCAAAGACTTTCAGCAATTGTGTTGAGGCAACCGATGCTGACGATTGGCTTGTGGATCTGTGTAAGCATTTCGAGTGCAGTAACGTCAGGCCTGAGGACTTTGTCAAGTTCGCTTCCTTCCAACTCAAAGATCAAGCTGCAGAATGGTTCCAGCAGTACAAGGATTCCAGAGGTGGACGTGTTATCACTTGGGATGATTTCCGTCGAGATTTCCGAGCTCATCATATTCCGCAGAGTGTGGTTGAAAGCAAGCGTGAGGAATTCCGCAATCTGAAGCAAGGTTCTTTGTCTGTCTATGACTACAACAAGTTGTTCCAGAAGCTTGCCCGCTTTGCCAAGCAGGACGTGCCTGATGAGAAGAGCATGATATATCAGTTCAGGGGTGGTCTCAGAGAAGATATTCAGCTCGCTCTTGTTCTCTTTGAGCCCTTGAGGTACGATGAGTTCTACAACATGGCACTGAAGCAAGAGGCTGCTCAGTTGAGGTGTGATGCTTCCAGGAAGCGAGTCAGAGATGTTACTCCTTCTTCCTCTACTCAAGTGGCCAAGCAGCAGAAGTTTTGGCTTCCTCCTCCTCCGTTCCGTCAGCCGTATCAGCAGAAGAGCAAAGGTGGCAGTGGTTCTTCCCACCCACCCAACCCTGGCTTTCAGAACAAGACTTCGTCTCAAGCTCCAAGATCGAGTGCTCCGTATCACCGTCCGCTTTCAGAGGTCACGTGCAACAAGTGCCAACAGAAGGGTCACTATGCCAACAAGTGTTTCAACCAGAGGCGTCTTCCTCCTCCTCCTCCTGTCAGATCGGCAAGTACAGCTGTGGTCAAGCATAACCCCAAGCTTGCCAAGGTCAATTTGATGAATGCAGCTCAGGCAGAGGACTCGTCAGATGTGATCATGGGTAACCTTCCTGTTAATGATATTCCAGCTAAAGTTCTTTTTGACACTGGTGCATCGCATTGCTTCATCTCGAGACCGTTTACAAATAGGCATGAATTGGTTTCACAAGTTTTGCCTAGTCCTTTAGCAGTTGTCTCTCCCGGTAAGCGCATGCAGGCTAACTCCATCGTTCCGGATGTTTCTATCACTTTGGGTGACTACAAGTTTCTATCTTCTCCAACGGTTCTCGGTGACTCGGATATTGATCTTATTCTCGGAATGGATTGGCTTTCTAAGCACAAGGCTCAGCTTGATTGTGCAGCCAGGCAGATTCAATTGACTCATTCGTCTGAGGATGTAATTGTCTTTGCCGCTCGGGATAATACTATCCGTCTGTTTTCTCTCAATGAGAAGGGTGAATTGGATGCCATCTCTCAAATTCCAGTCGTTTGCGAATATCAAGACGTCTTTCCAGAAGAGCTCCCAGGAATGCCTCCGCACCGGCCAGTTGAATTCGTTATTGAACTTGAGCCTGGCACGGAACCTGTGTGCAAACGTCCTTACAAGCTCGGACCTGAAGAGTTGAAGGAGCTGAAGAAGCAACTTGATGAGCAAGAAAGAATGGGTCTCATCCGGCCTAGTTCTTCTCCGTGGGGTTGTGGTGTTCTTTTTGTGAAGAAGAAGGATGGAACGGACCGACTTTGTGTTGATTACCGTCCAGTGAACAAGAAGACCATCAAGAACAAATACCCACTTCCCAACATCAATGAGCTGTTCGAACAACTCAAAGGTGCCCAAGTATTCTCCAAGCTTGATCTCCGTATGGGTTATCACCAGATTCGCATTCGTGAAGAAGATATTCCCAAGACAGCATTCAGAACAAGCTTTGGTTCATATGAATACACTGTCATGTCTTTTGGCCTCGCCAACGCTCCTCCGACGTTCTCTCGCATGATGAATTTCATCTTCAACGCCTACACCAATGACTTCGTTTTGGTCTATCTCGACGACATTCTGGTTTTCTCGAAGAACAAGGAAGATCATGCCAAGCATTTGCGTTTGGTGCTTGATAAGCTCAGGGAACATCAGTTCTACGCCAAGTTTTCCAAGTGTGAATTTTGGCTCGATGAGGTTCTTTATCTTGGTCATATCATCTCTGCCAAGGGCATTGCTGTGAATCCTGAGAAGGTGTCTGCAATTGTGAATTGGGAACCTCCTCAGAACATGAAGCAACTCCGCAGTTTTCTCGGTCTCGCAAGCTATTGCCGAAGATTCGTTGAAAACTTTTCCAAGATCGCGAAGCCTCTCTCTAATCTTCTTCAGAAGCACGTCAAGTACGTTTGGTCTCCGGAGTGTGACATTGCTTTCAACACTTTGAAAGAGAAGTTGATCACTGCTCCAGTTCTGACTCCACCTGATGAATCCAAGCCGTACGAGGTCTTTTGTGATGCCTCTCTCCAAGGTCTTGGCGCAGTATTGATGCAAGAGAAGAAAGTTGTTGCTTATACATCTCGCCAGTTGAAGCCTAATGAGAAGAACTACCCCACTCATGATCTCGAGTTGGCGGCAGTTGTGCATGCTCTTTTGACTTGGAGACATCTTCTATTGGGAAGAAAAGTGGACATTTTCACTGATCACAAGAGTCTCAAGTACATCTTCACTCAGCCTAATCTCAACCTAAGGCAAACTCGTTGGGTCGAAATGATTCAAGAGTATAATCCGAGTATTGAGTATACTCCAGGCAAGGCCAATGTGATTGCTGACGCTTTGAGCAGAAAGGCCTACTGCAACAGTCTGATTCTCAAGCCTTATCAACCCGAGCTTTGTGAAGCTTTCCGCAAACTTAATCTGCAAGTTGTTCCTCAAGGTTTCCTCGCCAACCTTCAAGTCTCTCCTACCTTAGAAGACCAGATTCGCCAAGCCCAGCTTCTTGATGCTATGGTGAAAAAGGTGAAGATTGGGATTGCCAAGAGTCAGTCCAAGTACAAGTGCTACCGCCTTGATGACAAGGACACTCTCTTCTTCGAGGATCGTATTGTTGTGCCCAAAGGTGAACTTCGTAAAGTGATCATGAACGAGGCTCACAATTCTCTCCTCTCCATCCACCCTGGGAGCACGAAGATGTATCAGACCTCAAGCAAGCTTATTGGTGGACTCGAATGAAGCGCGAGATCGCTCAATTCGTGAATGAATGTGATGTCTGCAGAAGAGTGAAGGCAGAACACCAAAGGCCAGCTGGTCTCCTCCAACCTCTTGCCATTCCAGAATGGAAGTTTGACCACATTGAAATGGACTTCGTGACTGGGTTCCCAAAGTCCAAGCGTGGCAATGATGCTATATTCGTTGTCATCGACAAACTCACCAAAGTGGCTCACTTTCTGCCTATCAAAGAGTCGATCACTGCAGCTCAATTGGCGGAACTCTATACCTCTCGTATTGTCTCTCTGCACGGTATTCCTCAAGTGATCTCTTCAGACCGTGGCAGCATCTTTACCTCGAAGTTTTGGGATTCTTTTCAGAAGGCCATGGGCACCAACATCCGCTTCAGCACTGCTTTCCATCCTCAAACAAGCGGTCAAATCAAGCGTGTCAACCAGATTCTTGAAGATATGCTCAGGGCTTGTGTGATCTCCTTCGGCATGAAGTGGGAGGATTGTCTTCCTTATGCTGAATTCTCCTATAACAACAGTTTTCAAGCAAGTTCGGGCAAGGCCCCATTTGAAATTCTGTATGGCAGGAAGTGCCGTACCCCTCTCAACTGGTCTGAAACCGGTGAACGTCAGCTTTTGGGTAATGACTTAATCACAGAAGCAGAAGAAATGTGCAAAGTCATTCGTGATAACCTCAAAGCAGCCCAATCCCGCCAGAAGAGCTACTATGATAGTAAGCACCGTGATTTGGCTTTCGAGATCGGAGATCATGTTTACCTCCGTGTCTCTCCTATGAAAGGTACTCGTCGCTTCGGTATCAAAGGGAAGCTTGCCCCTAGATACGTGGGACCTTTCAAGATTGTCAGCAAGAGAGGCGACCTCGCCTATCAACTCGAGCTTCCTTCAAACTTTGCAAATGTTCATGATGTGTTCCATGTCTCTCAGCTTAGAAAGTGCTTCAAGACTCCTGACCGCACCGTCAACTTCGAGGACATTGAGCTCCAAGAAGATCTCTCTTATCGTGAGCACCCAGTTGCTATTCTTGAAGAGACTGAACGCAAGACTCGCAACAAGTCAATCAAATTTCTCAAAGTCAAGTGGTCACACCATTCCGACCGTGAAGCTACCTGGGAACGCGAGGATCACCTCCGTTCTGAGTACCCGGAGTTCTTTCAGTCCTAGATCTCGGGACGAGATCTTTTCATAGTGGTGGAGTGTTGTAACACCCCGGATGTAACTTTCCCAATTTGTACTCCAACTCTTGCCGTTTCCGGCATTAAGTTATATTTATTTCTCGGGTTCGGGTCTTTGTCTCCGTGTGTTGTTTTCGTTTTCATGCATCTCATATCATGTCATCATGTGCATTGCATTCGCATACATGTTCGTCTCATGCATTCAAGCATTTTCCCCGTTGTCCGTTTTGCATTCCGGCGCTTCGTTCTCCTCCGGTGGCCATTTCTAGCTTTCTTTCGTGTGTGGGGATTAAACATTTCCGGATTGGACCGAGACTTGCCAAGCGGCCTTGGTTTACTACCGGTAGACCGCCTGTCAAGTTTCGTATCATTTGGACTTCGTTTGATACTCCAACGGTTAACCGAGGGACCGAAAAGGCCTCGTGTGTGTTGCAGCCCAACACCCCTCCAATTTGGCCCAAAACCCACCAAACTCTGCTCCATGTCCTAGAGCGTTCGATCACGATCGCGTGGCCGAAAACCGCACCTCATTTGGACTCTCCTAGCTCCACTTATGCCTATATATAGCCCCCTCCATTTTCGGATCTCTCCTCCCCCTCGAAACCCTAGTTTTAAAAAAAAACACCTCCCCGCACCGACGGACGTGTCCGCCCCCGGCCGGACAACGTCCGCCGCGCCCCTCGCCCACTCGCCGCTCGCCACGTGGACCGGACCACATCGCCGCTCCCGCCAGCCCGCAGGCCCGAGGCGGGCCCTCCCCCGCGCCTCGCCGGGCCCGAGGAGCCTCGCCCCGCGCCGCCCGTCTTCCTCGGCCCCGGGCGCCGGAGCTCGCCGCCTCCGCGGGCGACCTCGCCGGAGCCGCACCGGCCGACCCCGGCCGCCCTTCGCCCGCCTCGCCGGAGCCCGCACCGGCGACCCCGGCCGCCGCCGCCGCCGTCCTCACCGGGTCCGGCCGGCCCCGCCGTCCTCCTCCTCCTCCCCAAGTCCGGCTCCTTCCTCTCCGGCCAAGACGAACTCCGGCGAGCAGCTCCGTCGAACCTCGAACCGCGTGCAAATCCAGATCTGATTTCGAACGGTTGACTTTTTCCCTCCGAACCCTAATTTTTTATGACTACTTTGACCGCCCGTAACTTTGCATCCGTAGCTCCGATTTGGACATATAGTATATCAAAATGTTCGCCTCGATGAGTACATCAGTTCATTCCATTGCATCATTTTCATTTGAGCTCATCTCGATGCCCAAAATGCTGTTAGAAGGAGGCTTCGTGAGTTAATTGCCAGATCTGCTAGTTCATCTTAGACTTTTGTCATTTTTGCCATGATTATTGTGTGCATGCTATGCCTGTGAGTCCTTGATATGTTTTGTTAAGCATTTTGTCTGTGGTGTAACCCATGCATTTTTAGGATGTGTGTGGTGACTTGTGCAAGCTTGCAAAGTGAGGCACCCGGTAATTCTGTTTTCAGGGACTTAGTTGTTTCACTAAGCCTGGGATATTTTAGTTCATGATGCCATATGTTCAGCTTGTTTCCTAGTGATCCGTGCCTCTTTTGAGGATGGTCAGTAAAGGAGTTTTGTTAATCATGTTATGCTCTATCCATCCATGTCTTTGTTTGCAATTATGGAGCACCCTAGCTTGAGTCAATCGAGCTCTACTTTTGCTTCGTGGTGAATCTGGGCAGATCGTCAACTCGTTTGCGATTTTGCCGATGTTATTGTAGTTGATCCGTGCATGCTATGCCATTGTTCTTGCCATGTCTAGCTAGCATTTTGTGCCTTCTTAATGGATGTATGCTTGTCTTGCCATGACTTGCACCGTAGTGAGTGCATCGAGCTCGTTTACATGCCTTCGTGAGTTATATTTCAGCATGTCTCAGTTTTCACTAAGTCTGAAAACTGATTGTGTTTTAGCTATGTTCGGGTGCCCGTTAGTATATTTTGTGATCCCTTTTGGCCTCAGGTCACTTTGGGACTTTTGTTAAGCTTGTTGAGTAGCTCCATGCCATGTTCTTACTTGTCTTAATCAGTTCATGTATCATGTTGTTTTGCCGCTCCGAAGAGGGCTTCGTGATCTGAAATTTCAGACAAGTGTTAATTTCACTAAGTCTGGAATCTGTTTTGCATTTGCGTTTTTGCCATGCTTGTTTGAACCTCATAATGGATGAATTGGCCGTGGCTCAGTGCTAGTCTTTTGTTAAGAATCTTGTGTGCATCCCTGCCATGTATTTTGTTGTCATGTTTGGTGGCTGTAGCATGTTCATCTCATTGCATTTAGATGCCTACTTGCTGTAAATCGCAGACCGGTGCCATTCTTAAAAACGCTTGCCATTTCCAAACCGTAACTCCGATTCCGGTGATCTTTATATCGTTTTCAAGCGATTTCATCTCATCTTTCCAGTGGCACCCTTGGAATTCCAAGTTGAGGCCAGGTTCATGCATTTCCTGTCATATCTTGCATTTTGCATCCCGCATCGCATCCCGCATAGCATATCTTCATTTCGTCTTATTGCTTGGTCTTGCACGTGGTTGATTGTATCCTTGTTGCTTGTTTGTCTTGTTGGGTAGAGCCGGGAGACGAGTTCGCTACCGAGGAGCCCGTTGAGTTTGCTTGTGAGGATCCAGTCAACTCTGACAACTGTGCAGGCAAGATGATCATACCCTCGAAATCACTACTATCTTTGCTATGCTAGTTTGCTCGCTCTTGCTATGCCAATGCTACGATGCCTACCTTTTGCTTGTCAGCCTCCCAATTGCCATGTCAAACCTCTAACCCACCTTGTCCTAGCAAACCGTTGATTGGCTATGTTACCGCTTTGCTCAGCCCCTCTTATAGCGTTGCTAGTTGCAGGTGAAGATTGGAGGTCGTTCCTTGTTGGAACATCATTTATTTACTTGTTGGGATATCATTATATTGCTATGTTATCTTAATGCATCTATATACTTGGTAAAGGGTGGAAGGCTCGGCCTCTCGCCTAGTGTTTGTTCCACTCTTGCCGCCCTAGTTTCCGTCATATCGGTGTTATGTTCCCGGATTTTGCGTTCCTTACGCGGTTGGATTATAATGGGAACCCCTTGATATTTCGCCTTGATTAAAGCTTGCCAGCAATGCCCAACCTTGGTTTTACCATTTGCCACCTAGCCCTTTTATTTCCCTTGGGTTCTGCAGACTCAAGGGTCATCTTATTTACCCCCCCCCCCGGGCCAGTGCTCCTCTGAGTGTTGGTCCACCTGTCAGCTACCGGTGGCCACCAGGGGCAACTCTGGGCTGGCCTACCCGTACCTAGGACAATCTGAGTGTGCCCTGAGAAAGAGATATGTGCAGCTCCTATCGGGATTTGTCGGCACATTCGGGCGGTGTTGCTGGTCTTGTTTTAACCTGTCGAAGTGTCTTGAGTTACCGAGATACCGAGTCTGATCGGAACGTCTTGGGAGGAGGTCTATTCCTTCGTTGACCGTGAGAGCTTGTCATGGGCTAAGTTGGGACTCCCCTGCAGGGATTGAACTTTCGAAAGCCGTGCCCGCGGTTATGGGCAGATGGGAATTTGTTAATGTCCGGTTGTAGAGAACTTGAACCTTAATTAATTAAAATGAATCAACTGAGTGTGTTACCGTGATGGCCTCTTCTCGGCGGAGCCCGGGAAGTGGACACGGTGTTGGAGTTATGCTTGCGCAGGTTGTTCTTCTAGATTCTCGCTCGCGCTTTGCCTCCTCTTCTCGCTCTCTTTTGCGTATAAGTTAGCCACCATATATGCTAGTCGCTTGCTGCAGCTCCACTTATATTTGCCTTATCCATTCCTATAAGCTTAAATAGTCTTGATCGCGAGGGTGCGAGATTGCTGAGTCCCTGTGGCTCACAGTTACTATAACTCCAGATGCAGGTCCAGGTGATTCCGCTCCAGGTGACGAGTACGAGCTCAAGTGGGAGTTCGACGAGGACTCTCAGCGTTATTATGTTTCCTTTCCCGATGATCAGTAGTGGTGCCTAGTTGGGGTTCGATTCAGGGCCTTGTCGCATGTTGGGTTTTCTTCTATTTTGGCGCCATAGTCGGGCCATGAGTGTTTGTATGATGGATGTTATTTATGTTCTCTGATGTGACGTGGCGAGTGTAAGCCAACTATGTATCTCCCCCTTTTATCATATTACATGGGATGTTGTAATGATTACCTAACTTGCGACATTGCTTTCAATGTGGTTATGTCTCTAAGTCGTGCCTCGACACATGGGAGCTATAGCTGCATCGAGGGCGTTACAAATACTTGGGTCACCTATTGAGCCATAATATAGACATCAGGAACATCTAAATGGGTGCTTTGGTTGATTTCAACTAGCCCTATATGTTCATGAGTCCTTCTAGTCTCGTTCGGCTGAAACCAATAACATTTGAAGACTACAACATTCGGTAGGTTTTCACCATAGAATAGAAGTTCATAAATTGCTTCAACTCTCCCATAATACTCGGTACCTCCTTCGCTGATAGCAGATACACAACAATTTGTAGACTTTCGGTCGGCCATAGATAGCTATTTGCCGTAGGTACGAAAGCGATACCCGTTGATGTCGTATATGTCAAATGAACGGACCTTATAGTCAAAACCATTAGCGACTTGTCTCAATTCGGCGTCCATAGACTCTGAATTAGCCTACAAGTTTAATATGAAAGGATTTTTGCATTACGCACAAATTAGCGAATGAAATGAAATTGTCTAATAGAAATTACCGTTTGTTTGAACCAAGAGATGAAACCGGGATAGCCGCGTCCTTGCTTTTGCGAGAAGCTCATACTCTTCGACGGAATCCTTTTGGATCACCGCTCCATATGAGAATATGGCGACGTATCGACTGTATGAAATATCCAGGAATAAGAGCAGTTCAAAGGAAATAGAAGTTGTGAAACAATGTACCGAGAACTTACTCGATGTACGGCCGCACTTCTATCAGGTTGTTGAAGATATACAACGAAATGGTCCGCCATGATTTGTTATCCAAAGATACTGGATTTGAAACACTGGCTGGTGCGAGATTCCCTTTGAATAGGCTGAGTTGGATCCACCCTTTTTAGGGTCGTCAGCATTGTACCGAGGCTTCGGATTATGCAAATGACGATTTTTGGCTTCGTAGTGTGCTGTCACGTAGTTTGCCACCTCCTCGGTGATGAATGCCTTAGCCATTGATGCTTCAATTCTACGTTTATTTTTACATTTTTCTCGAAGCGTCTTCTGCATCCTCTCAGTTGGGTAGCACCAACGATTTTGCACGGCCCCCGCCAATCTTGCCTCGGTCGGGAGATGCAAAATCAAATGCTGCATTGGATTAAAGAAGCCCGATGGAAAGATCTTCTCTAACTTGCAGATCAACTCTGGTGCCAACTCTTCCATTTCTTCTAGCACGCCAGGCGATAGTTCTTTCGCATAAAGAACACGGAAGAAATAGCTGAGTTCTGCTAGTACTAGCCATTCATCCTCAGGGATGAAGCCACGCAACATCACCGACATTACCCGCTCAATCCATATGTGCCAATCAAGACTCGCTCCCCTCTTTAGATTCGCTGCATACCCATCGGGGAACATCAACTGCATTTTCACCCACAAGATAATTTCCCTCATAGCTGGCCTTCCAAGATTGAACCATGCCTTTGGCTTCGTCTAGTTTTGCTTTGCTTTCGGTTCTTTCATGTTTTGTAACGGCCTATCACATAACGTCTCTTGGTCGACTCTAGCCTTAGTATTATCCTTTGACTTCCCAGCTATGCCGAACAATGTACCAAAAAGTGCCTCGGTGATATTCTTCTCAGTGTGCATCACGTCGATGTTGTGTGGGCAAAGGAGGTCTTTGAAGTAAGGCAGATCCCATAAGCATGTTTTGTGAGTCCAGGCGTGCTTAGAATTATACCACTTGAAGTACCCTTGATGCTCTGGATCTGGCTCGAGAGCGTTTAACTGATCCAGGGTCTGTTGGCCTGTCAACGCAGTTGGTGCAGAGCTTTTGACAACTCTACCTCTGATGAAGTTCTTCTTGTCTTTCCTGAACTTATGGCGAGGATCCAGGAACTGTCTATGCATGTCGAAGCAAGAAAACTTGCGACCGGCCTGAAGCCAACGAAACTCAAGAGCTCCCTTTCATGTGGGGCACGGGAACCTTCCATGCACACACCAGCCAACGAATAGCACATACGCGGCAAGTCATGCGTCGAGTACATGTACCAGACACGCATTATGAAGTTCCGTTTGCTATAGGCATCGTATGTCTTGAACCCATTATCCCAAGCTTCTTGCAATTCGTCCTTAAGCGGCTGCATGTACACATTCATATTTTTCGCTGGATAGTTGGGCCCTAGAATTATCAACGTCAGGAAAATGTTCTTTCTTTGCATAATCTGTCCGGGGGGGGAGATTGAGTGGAAAGACAAATACGGGCCAACAACTATATTGGGCTGCCGTCATACCAAACACACTGAACCCATCCGTGCTGATGCCAACTCGAGGATGCCTCGGATCTGTCGCTTTATCAGCATGTAATTCATCAAACTTTTTCCACGCAACACCATCCAATGTGTGTACCATCATCAGATTCCCATTTGCATCTAGTTCGGTTATTTTTGCCTGTTTTGTGCCATTTCATCTGTCTGGTCGTCTCTTCGATCATGAAAAGACGTTGAAGCCATGGTACGATTGGCATATACCGAAGAACACTAACGGGGATTTTGGTCTGTGTCTTCTCACCCATACCGTTGTTTACCACAATATACCTGGAAGACTTGCAAATGGGACAATAGTTCAAGTCCGCATAGTCAAGCCTAAATAAGGCACATCCTTTCTCACAGGCATGTATCTTCTCATAGGGCATCTTCAGTGCATGGAGGATTTTGTCCGACTGGTACAGGTTTGGAGGCATTACATGGCCTTTGGGTAGAAAGCGTCCAAATACTGTCATAATTGCGTCGTAGCATTCTCTGCCCAAGTTGAACTAAGCCTTCAGAGCCATTACTTGTGAGATGGCATCCAACTGACAAAGCTTAGTGTGCTCGTGGAGCGGACATTTTGAAGACTCCAACATTTCATTGAAGGCCTTTGCAGATTCCTCCATATCCTCGTCTGAATCCCGAGCATCATCATAGTCTTGCACCATGTTTTCCATCCCGGTACCATGCTTGTCGGTGCGACGATGATCCACCTCAGCTCGGTCAAGTTGGGTAGACTCACCATGAAATGTCCACACCGTATAATCAGGCGTAAAACCACTCTTCTGCAGGTGTTTTCCCATTTCAGCCTCTATCCTCTTTTCCCAATTGCCACACCAGAAACAGGGGCACCAGGTTTTCCTCTGGCCATTTGCAAATGCGGCTTGCACAAACCCCTTGGTTTTTGTGAACCATTCAGCGCTCCATTTGTTCTGACCAGTGTGACGGGTATACATCCAGGCACGATCACTCATCTTGACTTTCAGAGCACTGGACACACAACAAATATATATATAATTCACCATGTATATATTCATCAGTTGATCTACTTTGTCAGTTTTATTACGCCCATGCAACCTACACTCTACTAGGTAATGATAGGTCCTAATTCCACCCGAGTATGTGTAGATTGGGTTCATTTTCCCATGCTATGCTCCGGATCTGATGCAAAATTTCGGCAACACCTCCCCGTTGTTCTCCTGATACATGTCTCTGCAATAAACAGAGAGGATGTGTACCCGGAGAACAACATGGGAGGCACTGACGAAATTTATGCGTCAGATCCGGAGCAAAGCATATGGGAAAATGAACCCAATCTACACATACTCGGGTTATCCATGGATAGCGTTGGACAATTCAAAAGAATCAACGTTATAAATATGCAAATGCATGCATATTTATAACTATGACGCTTTCGAACGGGAGACACATATTGGTTACGCATACTGATCATTCAAGACACCCATGAACGAAGGGGCAGAGCTCGTCAAACGCACGGTGAGGTCGTCGAACACCAAACCTCGCAGCGATGAAACAACTGCACATTGAAATCTACCCGATCAACACAATTATATATGATGTTTTTCATAACAAAATCGAAAAATATATGACCTAACTAATAATTCACAAATATAAGACCCCGTCGGCCTCTGGAAGGCCAAAGAACACCTTTTCGGGAGGTGTCAGGGGTCGAGGTGTCGTGTTGGTGTCGAGGTGCCGTGTCGGGGTCGGGGTGCTGTTTCGGGGTCGGCAGGTCGGGGTGTCTTGTCTAGGTCGGGGTGTCGGGGTCTGGTGGTCGGGTTTCGGGGTGTGGTGTCAGGGTCGGGGTGTGATGTCGGGGTCGGGGGTCAGGGGGTCGGGTGTCGGGGTCGGGGTGTCGGGGTGTGGTGTCGGGGTCGGGGGGTCAGGGGGTCGGGTGTCGCGGTCGGGGTGTCGGGGTGTGGTGTCGGGGTGTGGTGTCGTGGTCGGGGTGTCGGGGTGTGGTGTCGGGGTCGAGGTGTCGGGGTCAGCGGGTTCAGGATGTCGGGGTGTCGGGGTGTGTTGTCGGGGTCGAGGTCAGGGGGTCAGGGGGTCGGGGTGTCGTGTCGGGGCGGGGTGTGGTGTCGGGGTCGGGGTGTCGGGTCAGGGGGTCGGGGTGTTGGGGTGTGGTGTCGAGGTCTGGGTGTCAGGGTCAGGGGGCTCAGGGGGTCGGGGTGTCGGGGTGTGGTGTCGGGGTCAGGGGGTCGGGGTGTTTCCTTCTATCCTTCTTCTTCTTTCTTTCTCTTCTTCTTCTTCTTCTTCTTCTTCTTCTTCTTCTTCTTCTTCTTCTTCTTCTTCTTCTTCTTCTTTCCTTTCTTCTTCTTCTTCTTTCATCTTTTTTCTACTTCTTTTACTTGTTTTCGTTTCTTCTTTTCTTCTTCTTCTACTTCTTCTACTTCTTTTCTTCTACTTCTTTTTTCATCTTTTTCTACTTCTTTTCTTTTCTTCCTTTCTTCTTCTTCTACTTCTTTTCTTCTTCTTCTTTTTTCATCTTTTTTCTACTTCTTTTCTTTTCTTCTTCTTCTACTTCTTCTACTTCTTCTACTTCTACTTCTTCTAATTATTTTCTAACCCTAACACTAACACATATCTAGCACTAACAATTAAACAGCAAAAAAAATGAGAAAACAGAAAAAGAAAGATTTTATCCCTCACCGGAGCAATGGGACGGTAGGGGCAGTCGGGCGGGTGGGCCGGCGACGTGGCGGCACGCCGGGGCAGTGGCCGGGGCGGGCAGGCCAGGGACGTGGTGGCGCGCCGGGGCGCCGGGGCGGCGGAGCTATGGGGCGTCGGCGGGTGGGGTGGGGGCGGCGGGGTGGTGGGGCGGAGGGTGGTGGGGCGACGGGGCAAGCGGTGGTGGGGGCAGGGGCGGCGCCGGGTGGCGGCGGGTGGCGGGGGCGGCGGTTGGTGGATCTGGTGGCGGGGCGCCGGGGAGGAGAGAGGGAGAGAAGAGAGAGTAACAGACGGGGGGCGGGGGCCGTTAGTTAGGCTAGCCTTTGCCATCCGCCTTTTTCTCACTTTGCCGTCTGCTAGCAGACGGATAAGAGGGGGGGCGTTAAGTTTTTTGTAATCGGCTCGTTAGTGGGGGCCGCCTCTCTCTTTGCCGTCAGCCAGCTGACGACAAAGAGCTGGCAGATGGCAAAGGCCTGTTTTGCCGTCTGCCAGTTCTTTGTCGTCTGCTTTTTCGTAGCTGATGGCAAAGACCTTCTTTGCCGTCTTCCTACGAGAAAGCCATCCATAGCACTCACACTTGTCCTGAGCATTTTAGAGTATCCACTTTAAGTTGTCTATGTACCACGTAAGCATCCAAGAAGTCCATAACCGAGGACACGGCTATTCGAATAGATCATGATAACCCTGCAGGGGTGTACTTCTTCACACATGCTCTCACCACTTATCACCATGTACACGTCATGTACCTCGACAACCTTCAAGCGGAAGCCTGGCGAGGGTGTCGACCATGACCTGACTAACCACACAAGTCTCTCATCCAGGTTTATCACCTATTCGGGTTCCATCCGCAAGGAGATCCGGCCGGGGTGTCGCTCACGGCCCCAAACGATATGAGAAGGGTTCCCGAGCCCACCATCCGGGTGCCACTTGGTACACCGTGCCACTGTGCCTAGTCTGTCCCAAGCCCACCTGGCCGGGTGCCACTTGGTAGACTACTAACACTACCTACAAACACCAGAAACTAGTTGCGACTCCTGGACAGAGATCAAGTTGGTTAATAAGTCGAGAAGGGTCGAGTTACCGGAACCCAATGTGTGGTAGTATCGAGTCATTGGACAATATACATAGAACTCACTTCTTAGGGACGGTTCCAGTGAGACAACCCACCATGTACTCCTACATGGCCTCTCACCACTACCTTTACCAAATCGTGTTCACACGCTTAACTCTCAACACCAGAACATATCGTACCACTCCAATTCATTCCCGATGAATCAGACCTGACATACTCTAAGCAATAGCAGGCAATGCATGGCAAGAACACAACATGGCTCAATCAACTCCTACACATGCTAGTGGGTTTTAACTATTTACTGTGGCAATGACAGGTCATGCAGAGGAATGGGTTCAATTACCGCATCATAAAGTAGCAGTTGAATCGTTGTTGTCCTAATGCAATAAATGAGAGTTGGAGCGAGAGAGTAGGATTGTATCGGAATGAACAAGGGGGGTTTGCTTGCCTGGTAGATCAACAGGGGGGCACTGCTCCTTTGACAGGTACTCTGGATCGATCTCCGGAGCAGGACCTATCGAGAAGGAACGGTGTTGATAATCAAAAGGCAACCATATGCAACAATATGATGCATGATCATGGCATGAATATGTGACGCTGATTGAGCTAATGCAACTAGCTTTTATTTGGATGAAATCCATTTGAACCAAAGATTCAAATGCATCTCCAAAATAAGCTCTTTATATAAGCCATTCATGTGTTTTCATATATACAGCATGTATAGGTTGGTTTTTCATGCATGAAAATGGTATAGATGGATAGATCGAATTTTTCTGATAATTTTTCATATATAAATTATTTCAATCTGAGTTACAGTTGAATTTGTATGAATTTTTGAAGTTTATATCATTTTCTGGAATTTCCTGATTTATTTTAATACCAGAAAATGATATATTGCGTCAGCACTACGTCAGCATGACGTAAGCGAGTCAACAGGGCTGACCAGGTCAAACCTGACGTGTGGGGTCCACACGTCAGTGTCACAGGTTAAACAAGGGGTTATTTCTAATTAAACTTAAAAGATTAAGGTGCCAGGGCCCACTGTTAGTGTCACTAATGGGGGGGATTAGTCCTAAACTAATCTTGCCACGTCAGCGTCACCGGATTACACACCGGCGACCACATCTCGCGGTGGAGGCTCGCCGGAGTTGCTCGGGCTCACGCTACAGGCGGCGGTTTCCGACGCGGTTGGCCTCTACGGCTAGCTGGAGCTCGTGCGCATCCAGCGGTGGCAGTGAGAGGGTGCGAGGTGGTCTGTAGCGGTGGCAGCGGCGAGCTGGGCGGCGGTCGGAGCTTGGGTGTCGACGGAATCGATGACATGGCGCGCGGGAGGACCAGCGGTTTGCACCTACATGTTCTACGAGAGCTCACAAACCCAACAGAGGCACGCACGGGACCATTTGGTCACCAGAGCCTCGTCGGCGATGAGCTCGTGCGGCGGCGGCATACGGGACTCGCGGTCATCGGCGTTGCAGCGAGAAATCGACCATGGGGAGAGGGGGAAAATGCTCAGGGGCTCACTACGGTCACGAAGAGCTTCTCGGCGAGCTCGGGGAGGCGGAGACGGCGGCAAACGGGCGGTGGGGATCCACGGCGGCCGGCGGTGAAGAAGATGACGGTGGCGAAGATGGAGGCCGTTCGGAGGTGCGTGGCTCGGTGAGGAGGTAGCCGGCAACGCGGCGGAGGTTCTGAGCACGGGGAGAGGGTGAGGGGGAGGCGGTGGGGGGCGCGTGGCGTCGTCAGGTGCCTCCAGCGGCGAGCAGGGAAGCAGGAAGTGGCCGGCGTGTGCTCGCGCGCGGCGACCACGCGCCCTTTTTCCTCCTGGCAAGAGGAGGAAGATGACAGGGGAGGTGGGGATGGGCCGGGCTGGCCAGCCAGCTAGGCCGGCTTCTCTCCTGGGTCAGGTAAGCCAGGTGAGGTTTTTCCCTTTTTGTTATTCTAATTTTGTTTTTGTTTTCTAATTATTTGCCTCTATTTTGAGCTTAGGAAAAATACCAAGGTATTTCCTAAAATCCTGAAAATATTCATGGACACTTTCTGAATTATTTCAGTGGCCCAAAAATAGTTCCAACATTAGTTGAACATTTAAATTATTTATAGTATTTTAAATGCCCAAAGTCAAATACATTAAGATTTAATTCAAAAATCCAGAATGGCCTAGAAATATGTGCATGATTTTTGGCAGAGGTTTTCACCTTTAACAAAAGTCATGAACTTTTCTAAAGGGCATTTGGGATCATTGAAAATATTTTTATTGAACCTAGCTGAATTCATTTGGTGCTAGGGTTTCAACAATCCCAATTTCAAATTTAAATGGAATTTAAACATGATGCACAAATGACTAGCTGGTCTAGGTCATACCAGAACTAGGGATGTGACAACTCGCCCCCACTCGAAGAAATCTCGTCCCGAGATTCAAGAGTTGGCGGAAAGAAAGCGGGGTACTCAAGTCGAAGACGATCTTCACGCTCCCAGGTAGCTTCTCTCTCGGTATGACGAGACCACTGAACCTTGAGAAACTTGATGTTATGACGTCGAGTGACACGCTCTGCTTGATCCAGAATGCGGACGAGGTACTCTCGATAAGTGAGGTTATCTTGGAGATCAAGCGTTTCGTGGTCCACTCCGCGGATGGGATCCGAGAAGCAACGCCTGACTTGAGAGACGTGGAAGACATCATGTACTCAGAAAAGATGTGGGGGTAGTTCCAACTGGTAGGCAACCTCTCCTCGTTTAGCGAGAATGCGAAAAGGACCAATGTAACATGGAGCCAACTTGCCCTTGATACCGAAACGATGGGTACCCTTCAAAGGGGTAACCCGAAGGTAAGCCTTGTCACCAACTTCATAAGACACTTCCTTATGACGACGGTCATACTGGCTCTTTTGACGAGATTGGGCTGTTTTCAAATTCTCAAGAATGATGCGAACTTGCTCTTCTGCCTCCTGGATCATATCTGGTCCAAAGAATTTTCTTTCACCGGTTTCTGACCAGTTCAAAGGTGTTCGACATCTTCGTCCATACAGAACCTGAAAAGGAGCTTTCTTGAGGCTGGATTGGTAGTTGTTGTTATAAGCAAACTCGGCAAAGGGAAGACACTTCTCCCAATCCATACCGAATGAGATAACGCAAGCTCTAAGCATGTCTTCGAGAATTTGGTTGACCCTTTCCACCTGACCACTTGACTGAGGGTGGAAAGCGGTACTGAAGGAAAGATGGGTGCCCATGGTAGTTTGGAAACTCTCCCAGAAATGAGAAGTGAAAAGACTACCACGGTCTGAATTGATCTCTAGTGGAACACCATGAAGTGACACAATTCGAGAAATATATAAGTCAGCAAGCTGACTAGCAGTGATACTCTCTCGAACAGGTAGGAAGTGAGCCACTTCCGAAAGACGATCAATGACTACGAAGATAGCATTATTCCCTCTCTTGGTCCTGGGAAAGCCGGTGATGAAGTCCATACCAACTTTATCCCATTTCCACTTAGGAATAGCTAAAGGTTGAAGGGTGCCAGCAGGCCTTTGATGCTCTGCCTTAACGCAACGACAAACGTCGCAGTTACCAATAAACTGAGCAATTTCTCTCTTCATCCTAGTCCACCAGAACCTCTGGCGTAGGTCCTGATACATCTTAGTACTACCGGGATGAATCGTGAGAGGAGATTCATGTGCCTCCTTAAGGATCAGTTGTCGAAGATGCTCCTTCTTGGGAACCACCAGGCGGTTTCTGAAGAAAACAACACCTCGATCATCTAATGAGAAACTACCAGCAATACCCTTGGCTATGTTTCTCTTGATCCGGGTAATCCCTGTATCATGCTTCTGGGCTTCTATGATATGATCCACAAGAGTAGGTTTCGCCACCAAGGTAGAAAGGAATCCGTGAGGAGCAATGTGAAGGTTAAGTTTACATAATTCCTCATGGAGAAGTGGTTGGCCCTGCTGCAACATGAGATTGTTGCAATAGGACTTACGACTTAGCGCATCAACCATGACATTCCCCTTGCCTGGGGTGTAGGTAATCCCTAAGTCGTAATCTGAAATCAACTCCAACCAACGTCTTTGCCTAAGGTTCAAATCTGGTTGCGTGAAAATATACTTGAGACTCTAGTGGTCGGTGTAAATCTTGCAACGCTTACCAAGGAGGTAATGTCGCGAGGTCTTAAGTGCATAGACTACGGCTGCAAGCTCTAGATCATGTGTAGGATAATTCTCCTCATGTGCATGCAACTGTCGAGATGCATAGGCAATCACATGGCGATCTTGCATAAGAATGCAACCTAGTCCCTGTCGTGAGGCATCACAATAGATAACAAAGTCCTTAGTGAAATCCGGTGGCACAAGTATGGGAGCAGAAGTCAGGCGTCTTTTCAGTTCCTAAGAACTGTACTCACACCGTGGGGACCACTCAAACTTTTTATCTTTCTTGAGAAGTTTTGTGAGAGGTTTGGCCACTTTGGAGAAGTTCTCAACGAAGCGGCGACAATAACTGGCTAGACCAAGGAAACTCCTAACCTGCTTAACTTTTTCAGGCAGAGTCCAATCAAGAACGGCCTGAACTCTCTCGGGATTGGCAGCAATGCCCTTACCAGATATCACGTGGCCTAGATAGGTCACTTCTGGCAACCAAAATTCGCACTTGGAGAACTTGGCATAAAGGCGGTGCTCTCTGAGTTTCTCTAACACAAGTCTAAGATGTTCGGCGTGCTCTTCCTCGTTCTTCGAGTAAATAAGAATATCATCGAGGTAAGCCACGATGAACTTATCTAAGTACTCCATGAAGATCGAGTTCATCAAGTGGGAGAATGTAGCTGGAGCATTGGTTAGCCAAAGGACATGACGGTGTACTCGTACTAGCCATAACGAGTGACGAAAGCCGTCTTAGGAATGTCCCTATTTCTGATCTTGATCTGGTGGTAGCCTAACCTCAAATCCATCTTTGAAAAGACTGAGGATCCAGCAAGCTGATCATACAGATCGTTGATCCTAGGGAGCGGATACTTGTTCTTTATCGTGACCAAATTAACGGGGCGATAATCTACAACCATCCCATCCGTACCATCCTTCTTCTTGACGAAGAGGACAGGGCAAGCCCAGGGAGAAGAACTAGGACAGATGAAACCCTTTTGCAAGGATTCATCGATTTGTTTCTTAAGCTCAGCTAGTTCTAAGGGTGCCATCTTCTAAGGTCTCCTAGAGATTGGAGCGGTTCCTGGGATAAGATCTATGACAAACTCTACATCTTTGTCAGGTGGAATACCTGGCAGTTCCTCAGGAAAGACATCCGGAAAGTCACGGACTACCGGGATATCTTCAAGGTCTGGAATAGGGTTGGCATTAAGAGAATAGAGTTGGCGCTTTGAAACTCCAGTGGAGACAGTGACTATCTTGCCAGATGGGTGTGTAAGCTGAACAGACCTTGTGTAACAATCAATCTTGGCATAATGAGCCTTCATCCAGTCCATACCCAAGATGATGTTAATATCTGTAGACTTGAGGGCTATAAGGGAGGCAAGGAATACAAGTCTGTCAACAAGGATTTCATTACCATGGCTTACACTAGAAGTTTGCCATTTGGATCCAGGGGTTTGAATGACTAGTGGAGAGGGCATATCACAAAATGACATGTTGTGCAAGTTAGCATAGCTTTCAAAAATGAAGGAGTGAGATGCTCCAGTGTCGAACAGAACCGATGCTGGATGACAATTGACAAGGAGTGTACCAAGAACGACATGCGGATCATCATGAGCGTCTTTAGCTGAGACGTGATGCACACATCCACGTTCAGTGGGAGCTAACTTGACACTGATCATCTTGCGTGATGGCTTACCACGGCCAACGGACTTCTCAGTATGGGGTGGAGCATAATTGGTTTGAGAGCAGTGACGTGCATAGTGTCCTGGCTCTCCGCATGTGAAGCAAGTCCCTGAAGTAGGAAGTGGACCCGCATTGACAAGCGGTCTACCAACAGGCTTGGTTGGAGCATGTAACTGAAATGGGTGAGGTGCCACATAAGAGGGCCTCGGTGAATAACTGGGTGGAAGAGCGGAGTTCGAAACCCAAATCCGACGCTTTTGCGAACTAGAACTAGAGGAGGAACCCAAATCATGGGTGTGCTTACGGGACTCCTCGTAAGTGAGTTGAGTTGTCTCTGCATTAATGGCCTTGTTCACAAGAGCCTGGAATGTATCGCAGTGATGCAGGTGGAGATCACGACGCAACTTGGGTTGAGGCCCTTCCGGAACCTAGCCTGCTTCTTGGCATCTGTGGACACCTCTTCCGTAGCATAGCGGGCAAGGTTCTCAAACTCTCTACTGTAAGCATCAACAGCCATCTTACTCTGGGTGAAACTACAGAGCTCTTCTCTCTTGCGGTCGATGAGAGCCTGAGGGATGTGATGCTCGCGAAAAGCCTCAGTGAAATCTCCCCAGGTGATTATCTGGCCAGCTGGAAGCATAGCCTCATAGTTCTGCCACCAAATACTAGCAGGACCTTCCAGGTGATATGCAGCATAGGTGACCTTGTCACCTTCAGCTACATTCGCAGAACGCAGCTTGTGTGTGATACTACGGAGCCAGTCATCTGCGTCGAGTAGTTCAATGGAATGATGGAAGGTAGGTGGTTTCAGACCAATGAAATCATAGATGGACGCTGACCTTGCACTAATGGGAGGTGTTCTCCTCAATACGTGCTAACTAGCGGTTAGTCTCACGCTTGTTCCTCTCAACCTCTAACATGAACTTTGCCAATGAAGACTGGTCGGGAGAATCCTCATCCCTACCATCTCCGTTGTTCCGGCTACGAGCAACAGAATTTCGGTTAACCAGCAACATCCTCAAGAACGAAACCAAGGAAAACAAGGATGGATTCAGCATCATCATAAGGATGTAGAATATAGTACAAGGAAAACACTATCTCTTGAACTCCAAGGACAATTCCGGCAGCATAACGATAGTAAAATGCTCAAAATGAGACATCCTGCAAATGATGGGGTAGCACCGTACTCAACATCATCACTCAAGGTTCTGAGATATTACTAAACAGGCTACACTGGAGGTACTCGAACTGGGATATGACTCAGATCAACCCATCCTAAGAGACTACAAAGTAGTAACACGTGATCCTGATAGACAAAAGAGGATGCCTAGTTCCTTAACCCCGTAGGAGGGATAGGATGACTCAGATCAGAAGGGCATGAGGTATAAGGAGTAAAAAGAGCCTTACGTTCCCTTCCACAATCAATTCCCCTATATAGCTAAAGAATTTCTAGACTCAACTTCGACCAGGTTGGCTTGGAAATCCTACAGGCAGTCAGGCTCTGATACCAAAGCTGTCGGGACCCCGATTCCAAGTCACATCGATCTAGCCGGTAACACCTCGTATCACTTTGCGGCCTCACGCACGGTATTCCCACGGGTGTCGCCTTACCCTGGCCCGGGACCGTTTGCGCCTTGTGGCTCACATATATGATTGTGTCGCTAGCATCCATATGACAGAGAACCCGGGCCAACATGGCTAGTCGTGAACCCAAAGCGGCACTAACCTATGGGGACAGGCATACATGATTCACATCGAGCATGTCGGTCAGCAGCGTGTGAATCCGGGCTATAACACTGGGCTAACAGGACTCCGGGGATCTCGGGCTGTAGCAGGCTAGGCAGGACTCCGGATGTCACCGCGTGACATTTCCCCGAAGGGACAGACACAGGAACAAAGTGAAACACATGCCGGCCAGTCGAGTGTCCTGGGCAGTAGTGCTGGGCTAGTAGGACTCCGGTGAATCGGGCTGTAGCGGACTACTATGGCTCAGGGAAGCACTAGGCTACATTTCCCCATAAGAGAGGCTGCCAAGGATAAACAACTAGATTGTCGGATCCCACACATAGCAATACACGTCACACGTACGCATAACATGCAAGTATGTGCTGTACAACATGGCATCACAACATAACGCAACTCATATAGCTAAAGGCCCAGAAGAGCTACATGGCATTAAATACAAACAAGGGTCACATGACCCATCATTTAGAGCATACAAGCAACAAGCGGAAGCATTACATGTCTGAGTACAGACAACTAAAAAAGAAAAACGTTGAGAAGCTTGACTATCTACAAGACCCTCCCAAGGGCACAAGATCGTAGCTGAGGTGCAAACTACTCGTCGAAGTCCAAGTAAACTAGTAAGACCGAAGTCTCCGCTGCAAAACATAAATAAAGCAATGTGAGTACAAAGGAACTCAGCAAGACTTACATCAGATCCTATCATACATGCATTAGTATCAAGGAGGCAATGTGGGGTTTAGTTGCAGCAAGCCAGCTTTGACTCAGTGGCTATCATGTTCTACGACAATGAGAAACTTCTTTGAGGTGAGGCAGTGCACACGAGTCCACTATTCACCACATCAATACACTACTATGGATTCATCCCCGTCTTCCTATGAGAAAGCCATCCATAGCACTCACACTTGTCCTGAGCATTTTAGAGTATCCACTTTAAGTTGTGTATGTACCACGTAAGCATCCAAGAAGTCCATAACCGAGGACACGGCTACTCGAATAGATCATGATAACCCTGCAGGGGTGTACTTCTTCACACATGCTCTCACCACTTATCACCATGTACATGTCATGTACCTCGGCAACCTTCAAGCGGAATCCTGGCGAGGGTGTCGGCCATGACCTGACTAACCACACAAGTCTCTCATCTAGGTTTATCGCCTATTCGGGTTCCATCCGCAAGGAGATCCGGCTGGGGTGTCGCTCACGGCCCCAAACGATGTGAGCAGGGTTCCCAAGCCCACCATTCGGGTGCCACTTGGTACACCGTGCCACCATGCCTAGTCTGTCCCAAGCACACCTGGCCGGGTGCCACTTGGTAGACTACTAACACTACCTACAAACACCAGAAACTAGTTGCGACTCCTGGACAGAGATCAAGTTGGTTAATAAGTCGAGAGGGGTCGAGGTACCGGAACCCAATGTGTGGTAGTATCGAGTCATTGGACAACATACATAGAACTCAGTTCTTAGGGACGGTTCCAGTGAGACAACCCACCATGTACTCCTACATGGCCTCTCACCGCTACCTTTACCAAATCGTGTTCACACGCTTAACTCTCAGCACCAGAACATATCGTACCACTCCAATTCATTCCCGATGAATCAGACCTGACATCCTCTAAGCAATAGCAGGCAATGCATGGCAGGAACACAACATGGCTCAATCAACTCCTACACATGCTAGTGGGTTTTAACTATTTACTATGGCAATGACAGGTCATGCAGAGGAATGGGTTCAACTACCGCAGCATAAAGTAGCAGTTGAATCGCTGTTGTCCTAGTGCAATAAATGAGAGCAGGAGCGAGAGAGTAGGATTGTATCGGAATGAACAAGGGGGGTTTGCTTGCCTGGTAGATCAACAGGGGGCACTACTCCTCTAACAGGTACTCTGGATCGGTCTTCGGAGCAGGACCTATCGAGAAGGAACGGTGTCGGTAATCAAAACACAACCATACGCAACAATATGATGCATGATCATGGCATGAATATGTGATGCTGATTGAGCTAATGCAACTAGCTTTTATTTGGATGAAATCCATTTGAACCAAAGATTCAGATGCATCTCCAAAATAAGCTCTTTATATATGTCATTCATGTGTTTTCATATATACAGCATGTATAGGTTGATTTGTCATGCATGAAAATTGTACAGATGGATAGATTGAATTTTTCAGATAATTTTTCATGTATACATTATTTCAATCTGAGTTACGGTTGAATTTGTATGAATTTTTGAAGTTTATATCATTTTCTGGAATTTCCTGATTTATTTTAATACCAGAAAATGATATATTGCGTCAGCACTACATCAGCATGACGTAAGAGAGTCAACGGGGCTGACCAGGTCAAACCTGACGTGTGGGGTCCACACATCAGTGTCACAGGTTAAACAGGGGGTTATTTCTAATTAAGCTTAAAAGATTAAGGCACCCGGGCCCACTGTCAGTGTCACTAATGGGGGGGGGGATTAGTCCTAAACTAATCTTGCCACGTCAGCATCACCCGATTAAGCACCGGCGACCACATCTCATGGCGGAGGCTCGCCGGAGTTTCTCGGGCTCACGCTACAAGCGGCGGTTTGCAACGCGGTTGGCCACTACGGCTAGCTGGAGCTCGTGCGCATCCAGCGGTGGTAGTGAGAGGGTGCGACTTGGTCTGTAGCGGCAGCAACGGCGAGCTGGGCGGCGGCCGAAGCTCGGGTGTCAATAGAATCGACGACACGGCGCGTGGGAGGACCAGCGGTTTGCACCTACATGTTTTACGAGAGCTCACGAACCAAACGGAGGCACGCACGGGACCATTTGGTCACCAGAGCCTCGTCGGTGACGAGCTCGTGCAGCCGCGGCATACGGGACTCGCGGTCATCAGTGTTGCAGCGAGAAATCGACCATGGGGAGAGGGGGAAAATGCTCAGGGGCTCACTGCGGTCACGAAGAGCTTCTCGTCGAGCTCGGGTTGGCGGAGACGGCGGCAAACGGGCGGTGGGGATCTACGGCGGCCGGTGGTGAAGAAGACGACGGTGGCGATGATGGAGGCCATCTGGAGGTGCGTGGCT
Source organism: Triticum aestivum (assembly GCF_018294505.1). NCBI lineage: Eukaryota > Viridiplantae > Streptophyta > Magnoliopsida > Poales > Poaceae > Triticum > Triticum aestivum. The sequence goes on along the minus strand of NC_057797.1, from coordinate 362,758,642 downwards.
CGGCGAGGAGGTAGCCGGCGATGGGGAGGCAGTGGCTATGGCAACGACGAACGGCGGCGACGAACATGCTCAGTCGCGAGCGAGAAAGCGAGGGAGAGGAGAGGAGAGGACTGGGGAGAGTGAGAGGGTCCGGGGGGGGGGGGGGCGTGTGGCGTCGTCGGTTGCCTCCAGCGGCGAGCAGGGAAGCAGGAGGTGGCCGCCGTGTGCTCGCACGCGGCGACCACGCGCCCTTCGTCCTCCTGGCAAGAGGAGGAAGATGATAGGGGAGGCGGGGATGGGTCGGGCTGGCCAGCCAGCTGGGCCGGCTTCTCTCCTGGGCCTGGTAAGCCAGGTGAGGTTTTTCCCTTTTTGTTATTCTAATTTTGTTTTTGTTTTCTAATTATTTTCCTCTGTTTTGAGCTTAGGAAAAATACCAAGGCATTTCCTAAAATCCTGAAAATATTCATGGACACTTTCTGAATTATTTCAGTGGCCCAAAAATAGTTCCAACATTATTTGGACATTTAAATTATTTATAGTATTTTAAATGCCCAAAGTCAAATACAATAAGACTTATTTCAAAAATCCAGAATGGCCTAGAAATATGTGCATGATTTTTGGCAGAGGTTTTCACCTTTAACAAAAGTCATGAGCTTTTCTAAAGGGCATTTGGGATCATTGAAAATATTTTTATTGAACCTAGTTGAATTCATTTGGTGCTAGGGTTTCAACAATCCCCATTTCAAATTTAAATGGAATTTAAACATGATGCACAAATGACAAGCTGGTCTAGATCATACCAGAACTAGGGATGTGACAGGTGGCACGTTCCCTACCGAAACCATCACGCTTGTTGTGAGAAGCTCTGGTCTGGAAGAAGCTTATACCCAAACCTTCCCCAAATGGGACAAAAGAATTACCACGGCATGTTGATGCCGCTTCATGATAGAATGCCAAGTTTCATGAATTTCAGACGAGTTTTGGATTTACTAGAATTTATAAACCAAGTATCTCAATGTTTGCGGCCGAGTGACAGTGGTAGGGTGTTTGACATTTATTTAACTTGCATGGGACCTAAGCATGCAACCAAGGACACAGATTTGATTTGTCAACCAGTTTATATGCACTGGAGCATGTGCATGTAGTTCAAATTTGAATTATGCACCTGAAATGCCTACAAAACCAAGTTAATGTACAAAAACGTCCACACGAACCCTGAATAATTCTAATTTTTTTGACGACACGCCTATAGTTGCATGTTCACTGCAGATAAAAGTTCTAGCAATTGAACCCCCATCCTTTGCAGCTATGACCCCATTACGAAATTCAAATCAAGACAAAAAATCAAGTAGATCGCACACAATTTATTATCACCAACCGTGTGGGATCCAACACAAAATATCTTGGAGGATCGAGTGTCAAGCACACTAGCCTGCTCCTCAAAATATCATTTCACTGTTCAATCGTCGCCGGTGAAAGATGGGGATGTGGACCTGCGGCGTGACGGCAACTTCGGCAGCCCACTTCAGCGAGAGCGCAGCCGCAGCCGCTAGGCGCATCCTAACAAGCTTCATGAGGGCGACCGCAATCTGCGTCCGGGCAGCCAAGGCAGCCCAAACGGCAGTTGTTGCTACTTAGGCGGCGACAGCAGCAACTGCCTCGGGGATAGGAACTGGCAAGAGTGGCACAGTAGCTGTCTGTTCCGCAGCGGCGGCCTTAGCCCTGATGGAGGCCACCAACGACCATGTCGAGGCCGTCCACGCCCAGCTCGTGGCGGTCACCGCACAAATCAAACGAATCTTCTCCGACAAGGTCGGCAACCCATGACTGAAGAGGTGGCAATCGCCGAGAGAGTTCGAGCAGCCGTCCGTTCCTGCGTGGCATACCTTCCACGACGGAGCCCACCAAAGCCCAGATCACGGCCACCCATGCCCAGCTCGTGGTGGCCTATTCCAAAGATATGGCGGATGCGGATGGCGAGATGCTTGCCGAGTATGGTGTGATGGATGCCATGGAGCCCCTTCCCCAGGAGACCGTTGGGCTCGAGCTGGACATGTAGGCGATGGCGGAGATCGACGAGCACCAACCGTAGTACTACTCTTTGTTTTGTTTAATTATAATAGCGTTGGTCTTTAATTTGTTAGAGTAATGTTTAGGTCAGCAAGCTCTGTTTAATTGCTGAACTTGCTCAATTAAGATGTGTGGGTCTGCTGTAGTCTCCTTTGTGTACCCAAATTATGCAATGGCGTGGATGACCATCGTAACTAGGGAAATTCGAACCAAAATTTTTGACATTCAAACTCATCACACACGGGTTAAGCTATCTGAATTGTTTGTCATGTTCACATATCGTACACAGTTCTGAATAAGTGACCGTGTCTGATGACACTTTGCGCGCTAGTTTTTTTGCTGAAGTGATTCCAAATTTTCGGCCTCCGCAGAAATATCTACCTCCCCGCCCCCTCCCCCTTACCAAAAGCCACATTTCCCCTGTTTCTGCCTTCCTTTCTAAGTTGAAACCTTCACTCCTTTCTTGTAGCGCCGCCTCCTCTCCGGTGACCCTCCTTCATGCTACTCAGCCTCGCTTATCCAGGCAGGTAATCCACACCCGACCCCCATCCTCCTCCTCCTTCCACATCCCACATGCCCCGACCGCCAGTGCGAGTGTGACACCTTCCACCCAAATCACCGCCTCCTCCACCAAATAAGTGCCGCCCTAAGCCATGGTGCATGAAGTACAGCCAGGATCTCAAGGAGCATTTGGCAGCGGAGAAGCAAATCGCGGCCGCACGCGCAGATGAGGTCGGGATGGCTGCCATTCGTGCCGACCCCCAGATCTTGGAGGAGCACCTTGCCATTTGCTAGCTACGCCGGTTAAGCATGCTCGGTTTACCCGTTGTGTGTGCTGCTCCTACCTTTCCTTCACAAATTCTAGTGAATTATGCTATCTAATTTTACCATGCAATCTGTTGCTCTAGTGTATATGTTCTATATGTCGTTGAGTGTGTGTTGGGGAACGCAGTATTTCGAAAAAATTCCTACGATCACGCAAGATCTATCTAGGTGATGCATAGCAACGAGAGGGGAGAGTGTGTCCACGTACCCTCGTAGACCGAAGGCGGAAGCGTTTAGTAACGAGGTTGATGTAGTCGAACATCTTCGCGATCCAACCGATCCAAGCACCGAAAATACGATACCTCTGTGTTCAGCACACGTTCAGCTCGATGACGTCCCTCAAGCTCTTGATCTAGTAGAGGAAGAGGGAGAGTTTTGTCAGCACGACGACGTGTTGACGGTGATGATGAAGTTACCGACGCAGGGCTTCGTCTAAGCACTACAATGATATGACTGAGGTGTGTAACTGTGGAGGGGGCACCACACACGGCTAAGAGAAGACTTGGTGTGCCGTTGGGGTGCCCCACTCCCACGTATATAAAGGATGGGGGAAAAGGAGGCTGGCCCAAGGGGGGCGCTCCATAGGGGGGAGTCATACTTGGACTCCCGGTCCAAGTAGGATTCTCCCCCCTTTCCTATTCCAACTAGGAGAAGGAGGGAAGGAGGAAGAGAAGAGAAGGAAGGAGGGGGGCCGCCCCCACCCCTTGTCCAATTCAGATTGGCAAGGGGGGGGGCCACCTCCTAGCCAGCCCTCTCTCTACTCCACTAAGGCCCATGGTAGCCCATTAACCTCCCGGGGGGGTTCCGCTAACCAACGGTACTCTAAAACTCATCCGAAACGACCCGAACCATTCTGGTGTCTAAATATAACCTTCCAATATATGAATCTTTACCTATCGACCATTTTGAGACTCCTTGTCATGTCCGTGATCCGTGATCTTATCCGGGAACTCCGAACAAACTTTGGTCATCAAATCACATAACTCATAATACAAATCGTCATCGAACGTTAAGCGTGTGGACCCTATGGGTTCGAGAACTATGTAGACATGACCGAGACATATCTCCGGTCAATAACCAATAGCAGAATCTGGATGCTCATATTGGCTCCTACATATTCTACGAAGATCTTTATCGGTCAAACCGCATAACAACATACGTTGTTCCCTTTGTCATCAGTACATTACTTGCCCGAGATTCTATCGTCGGTATCATCATACCTAGTTCAATCTCGTCACCGGCAAGTCTCTTTAGTCGTTCTGTAATGCATCATCCCATAACTAACTCATTAGTCACATTGCTTGCAAGGCTCATAGTGATGTGCATTACCGAGAGGGCCCAGAGATACCTCTCCGATACACGGAATGACAAATCCTAATCATGATCTATGCCAACTCAACAAACACCATCGGAGACACCTGTAGAGCATCTTTATAATCACCCAGTTACGTTGTGACGTTTGATAGCACACTAGGTATTCCTCCGGTATTCGGGAGTTGCATAATCTCATAGTTAGAGGAACATGTATAAGTCATGACGAAAGCAATAGCAATAAAACTAAACGATCATAATGCTAAGCTAATGGATGGGTCTTGTCCATCACATCATTTTCTAATGATGTGATCCCGTTCATCAAATGACAACACATGTCTATGGTTAGGAAACTTAACCACCTTTGATTAACGAGCTAGTCAAGTAGAGGCATACTAGGGACACTTAGTTTTGTCTATGTATTCACACATGCACTAAGTTTCCTGTTAATACAATTCTAGCATGAATAATAAACATTTAACATGATATAAGGAAATATAAATAACAAACTTATTATTGCCTCTAGGTCATATTTCCTTCAGTCTCCCACTTGCACTAGAGTCAATAATCTAGATTACATAGTAATTATTCTAACACCCGTGGAGCCTTGGTGTTGATCATGTTTTGCTCGTGAGAGAGGCTTAGTCAACGGGTCTGCAACATTCAGATCCGTATGTACTTGCAAATTTCTATGTCTCCCTCCTTAACTTGATCATGGATGGAATTGAAGCGTCTCTTGATGTGCTTGGTCATCTTGTCAAAGTTGGATTCCTTTGCCAAGGCAATTGCACCAGTAATCTCACAAAAGATTCTCATTGGACCCGATTGTCGGCGTCCTGGGAACGGGGGTCCCCTGACTTGCCTGCCTGCGGCCCATGGCCCAGCTCGACCAGCGGCCCTGTACGGCCCATCTTTAGCAGCGAACACTCAAGACCCTCACGAGGGGCTAAGCCTCGTGAGGCAGACGTCACAAGACCTCCTCGGGGGCAGCCTCACCAGGATGGCTTGCGAGGGGCAGAGAGATCAAGGAGAGGGGCACCTCACGAGGTTCCTGTGACACAAGCCATGACGACCAAGGCCAGGCGGGCGCCAGGCTGGCGCCAGCGTGTGCAGTGTATTCATTTCCTCTTTGGTGCTAAAGAGGCAAGCACAGGCGAGGAGTCCCGAGGCATCAGGCAAAGGTTTCCATATCGGTGCAAGAAGACCAAGACCAGTAGGACAACAGGACGGAGGTCACCATGGAGCCCAGGACGACGTCACCACCAGAGCCTTTGGTAGGCGATGACCATATTTTGTCAGGATAACTTGTACTAGTTGTCTCCCTTCGAATTTGGTCGTTGTTGCATCCCTTCCCACCAACATTTGGGAAGAGGTCCAGGGCCTCTATAAATAGGACTAGCCACCACCGTAGGGAGGCATCGGATCAGGAACTGGACCCATTCCACCAAGGCCACCATACAAGCTCACTGAGCTCAAAAACACCTCTCCTCAGGAGGCTGTTCATCCCTTGTACTTGTTCATCCTCAGCCTACGAGGCAATCCACCACACCACACTGGAGTAGGGTATTACACCACATCGGTGGCCCGACCCAGTATAAACCGTGTGTCCTTTGTTCTGCCAATTTGACGTGTTGAGCTTTGATATTGTGGTGAGAGCATGAGCCAGGAGGGAGAGATCTTCGTCCGCACCCCAGAGTTCGAACCTCAAGGGTTTTGCCGGAACCCGAAATCCAACATTTTGTGCGCCAGGTAGGGGTGCGCTGAAGCTTTCCTTCTGTTCCACCGCTCCACCGCATCCATGGCAGACGCGCGTCGAGCCCGCGCCGAGTGCCGGGCCGCCCTTGCCGCCCGTGTCACTCAGATGGGCCCTGTCGGCAGGCACCCCGTCACTATCCAGCACCTGTTGCCAACGCCGCTATCGGCCCGGCAGCAAATGGGCAGCAAGCGTCATCACTGCACCCCTTTCTGCGGGGGGACGGCCGCACCGCCACCCCGTCGCTAACACCAGCCGGCTCATCGTCTCACGCTCGCCATGCACCCACGGATGCGCAGGACGCGCAGCTCATGGCACGCAAGCTCCTACGCTACCGCCTAGTCAACGACCTCTACAAGGACTGGCTGGACCGCATAGCCGAGCTCATCAGTGCCGCTGGGGGCTCTCCTGCACCATCCCTCTCGCTACCTCGCCCACCTCCAGCCGCAGCCTCCATTTCAAGACGGCGCCCTCGCGCCGAGACGCGAAGCTCACGGAGCACCACCGCCTCCTCCGGATGAAGACGGTGTCCTCGCCCCAAGGCGCGTGGTCCCGCGGTGTGATCTGCAACCCGTGTGCCCACACACGAAGAAGGAAGCTGCCAGGAGGTCCCTCGACCGCAAGAGAACACCCCTGCTCTCCCGGCACCACCACGACGAGACCATGGCGGTGCGCTGACATCAAGGGTAGGCTCCGCCTCTGCAAAGGGTCCTGGTGGCCACAGCAGGCTGCCGCGCCTTCACCCCGCGCTGTGCACCGTCGTTTCGCCAGGCAAGTTCAAGTCGGATATGCCTCCATGCTACGACGGCACCCTCGACCCCGCGGAGTTCCTGCAGCTCTACGAGCTGAGCATCAAGGCGGCCAGCGGCGACGAAAAAGTCATGGAGAACTGGTTTCCCATGGCTCTCAAGGATGGTGCTTGCTCGTGGCTCCTGAACCTGCCCGCGGGATCAATCTCCTCCTGGGTTAAAGATGTGCGGCCGCTTCATCGCCAACTTCCATGGCACTCACGACCGCCCTCCGGCCGCGGGTGACCTACGCCGCATCAAGCAACAGTCGGAGGAGACCCTGCAGAAGTACATCCAATGCTTCAATAGCGTTCGCCTCAAGATCCCCAAGGTGACGGACGAGGCCATCATCTCAGCATTCTCCGATGGCGTCCGCGACATCAAGATGAAGGAGGATCGCGCCATCCACGAGGAGCTATGCACGATGTTGGAGCTGTTCAACCTGGCGACCAAGTGTGCAAGAGCTGAGGAGGGGTGTCTCTCCCTCCTCGAGCTCCCTGCTGCCGACCCAGAAGAGAAGAAAGCCAAGGTCAAGGACGTGAAGCACAAGGGAGTAGTCGTGCTCGAGGCGGAGCCAAACACGAAGCGCGGCTGGGACCACCCCGAGTCGTCCAAGAGCAGCCATCCATTCTGCGCCTTCCACATTGTACAGAGCCACAACACCAACGATTGCGAAGAGCTTAAGACCATCCGAGATGGACGCTTCGGTCGACACCCCGAGCGCAATGACTGGGGCTACACCGAGGAGGACGAGGTGGAGGATGCTGGGACGACCGCGGCCCCCGCCAGGAGTGGCGCGACTGGCATCGTGAGGACCACTGGCAGGAGCAGCCTCGTGAGGGCGCCTAGCGCGACCAGCCTCACGAGGACCGTCCTCTGGGCAATCCTGGCCTCCCTCCGCTGCCTCCACCACCAAGAAGGAACGACGACCACCATCAGGACGAGGGGGCTGGGGGCTTGTAGTAGCCACGCGCCATCGCTTGCATCTTGGGTGGAGCTGAGGCCCCGGCTTCCTAGCGCATCTTCAAGCAGTTCTCTCGCGAGGTAAATGCGGCCCACCCTAGGCTCGAGGCCACGCGCCCGCTCAGGTGGTCCAAGTACGCCATCACCTTCAGCTCGGCAGACCAGCTCAAATGTGTGGCGACCATCGGCGTCCTCCTGATGCTCTGTTCACCCGTCATCAGCAATGTCCAAGTCACCAAGACCCTCATCAACGGTGGTGTGGGGCTCAGTGTCCTGTCCGTCGAGACGTTCGACAGCCTTCAGGTGCCCTATGATCAGCTGCACTCTACCAAGCCCTTCTCAGGAGTGACCGACGGCTCCACCACCCCGATAGGGCAAGTTCGTCACCCTATCGCCTTCGGCCAGCGTGACAACTACCACACCGAGCTCGTCGACTTCGACGTCGCCCACATCCGTCTGCCGTACAACGCTATCCTTGGTTACCCGGCATTAGCCAAGTTCATGGAAGTGACCCACCATGGCTACAACGTCCTCAAGATGCCAGGAAGCAGCGGAATCATCACAGTCCCCTGCGAAGAAAGAGATGCGGTGTGCTTCCTCGAGGGCGCCTTCCAAGACGTAGCAATCGAAGACCCTGACAGTGAGGGCACCGACAAGAAGAAGAAACAGCTAATCCGCACAAGTCCTGAGGGGGCGGTATCTCTAGCAGCGCTGCCTCAGGATCAGCGCCCGCACCTGGGGCGCCTCCCTCCCTCGCATAGGAAGGCGCGCCCAGCGCCCTCCTCGGGCGAGGCTCAGGGGCTCTCTTCTGGAGGGCCTCAGACCTAGCCAACATCACGAGGGAGGCGCTCGGGCACCATGTGGAGGCGTGCTTCGCGACACATTTCCCTCAGGAGGGCACCGGGCGAGGAGAGCCCGGCGCACAGGAGTTCATCGCCAAGGCCACCCAGGAGCTTCAAGAAGCAAGGGCTATGCGCGGTAGCCACCACCCACCTGGTGCAACTCCCCATCCAGGCGAGGATGGCGGGTTGCGCGTCTGCATCGACGTCCCAGGGCTCAACAGGGCCGCATCTCAGAGCGCCCCTCGAGCTGCATCATTCCTAGGTCGCATGGGCATGTCCCTGCGGCATGTATCCTCTTGCATCTTTAGATTACCCTACAGGGGGCACCCCTCGGGCTGCATCATTCCCAGGCCGCTCGGGTCCGTCCCAGTGGCGTGTATCGTTCTCGCATCTATATAAGCTAGCTGGTTCCGATGCATGAGTTATTTATAGTTGCCACTTGCTTGATATCCACCCACGACGGGAGCCGCGCGCCGATCGTTTTTCTTTAGGAACCTTCACATGAGAAGACTAGGCATGGCGCTTGTGCTCGGGTTCGTCTCTGCAGCATCGATAAACCCAACGGCTGAGCTCTGTCTGGTGGGCTGGCCCCGTTCACGTCACCTCCTCGGGTCGTTGGTGCTTGGCCTTCTCATGCGATAGCCTTAGGAGATTCGCTCGGCGCAGGTTGCCTAACCATCTCGCAGGACCACCACAGTCATCAAGAGCCAAGACCAGGCACAACCCGCCTTGAGGTAGGGCCTCGTGAGTCCCGAGATTGCTCACAAGTGCCCAGACACACCTCGTCCAGCCCTGCCATGCAAGCCCCGTGTCAGGGCGGGGCTGTACACGCCCCGGGGGCTCCACTCAGAGGGAACCCTCACCCATGCACCTGTGGAAGCACCATGCTCCGCGCTAGCAGTCGACACGGCTGAGGAGAGGTTATGCCCATGCAAGTGCGGAAGCGCTATGCTCCGCACTGGTGATAAACAACTGAGGGCGACCCCATGGCCGTACCAACCTCAGGGAGCCTCCGGGCTCAGTGTCTGGCCTCATCGCAACAACTCCCCTCGGGTGAGTCGCGCAAGGGGGTTGGGCACGGGGGCTGCGCTCGGGTCACCCCCAAGCGTACGCCACCCATCCAGGTCCCTTGGACCTGGTCGTCGCGCGCCCCTCCCGAGCGGAGCCTCGGTGAGTGAAAAGGTATGAAGGTCGTTTGAGCGTCAAGGGGGACTCCTGAGCATCGCGACTTAGGAGCCTAACCCATCACCCCTTGGTCTCGTCCTGGTAATCCGGACGACCCAACGGTGGTTGCGGTATGCGCGGGGTCGGGCCCTGCCAACGTAGAACGCTAGGCCTACTCCTGCATCTCATTTCTGAAAGTTGTTTGCGTGTCAAGGGGGACTCCTGAGCATCGCGACTCAGGAGCCTAACTGGCCACGTAGCCCCTCACCCCTTGGTCTCGTCCTGGTGATCCGTACAACCCAACAACGGCTGAGGTATGCGCAGGGTCGGGCCCTGCCGACGTAGAACATGAAGAAAATAGGAAGGAAATCGCGGAACTCAAACAAATATTACAAGACATACTGTTTCTCGAATACCAAACACAATTTTAAACACCTCCACGAGGCATGGTTCATGTTGCAGAAGCAAAAGCAGGAAAAGGAGCCACCAGCAAGCCATCTCGTCATCCCTGGACACCACCGTCACTCGTAGAAGGTGCCCCCTCGACGGCGATGTTGCCCTCACCAGCGCCACCCGCTGGAGTGGCAGGTTCGGCGGCGCCACCAGTTGGGGGCACAGGGTCGAAGGCGCGGAACTTCTTCATCAAGGCCTCCACCTAGCTCTTCACGGCTACGTCTGCTTCTGCGCGATGCTCATCATCCACAGGCTCAAGAAGCTCGTCAAGGTCGGCGTCAGGATCAAAAAGATGGAGGTGGCTGAAGATGCGCGTCAGCATGGCTGAGGAAATCATGCGGGCTTTCCCCACCACCAAGGGGTCGATTCCTTCCACGACATCCTCAAGCGCCGCGGCCAGATGAGAAAGCAGCTGGGTGGGGCCCTCTTCGGCTATGGCCAGTGGCTCCTCCAAGCCCTTCTTGTAGAGTGCCTGCAGCGCCACGCGGGACCTCTCCTCAAGGGACTTGAAGGCCACGCGGTCCTCAGCCAGGACCTTTGCCTTGACTTCCATCTCGGCCTTCTCCGCCTTCATCTTCTGCTCCAGCTTCTCCAGCCGGCTATGCTCCGCGGTCTGCGCCTTCACCACCTGCTCCATCTCGGCGTCGCGACCCCTGGCGACGTCCTCCCGGGCCTTCATCTTCTCCTCCTCCACCTTGCGGTCTCGATCTTCAGTCGCACGCTCGTTGCGCACGGTCTCCAGCTCGGCCTCCAGCGACTGACAGTGATCCTGGGCGGCCCCGGCGTCCTTCAGCGCCACCTCACGAGCAGCCGCGGCTTGGGCGACGACCTGCTTGTCGTTCTCGGAGGTCGCCGCAGCCTGGCTCAGCGCCGCCTGGACGGACACATCGAAGTGAAGCAAGCCAGAGATCAGCTCCAGGCGCCCGGCCGCCAGGTGACGATCGGTGCCTTGAAGATCCTCTCTCAGCAGGGTCAGCCCAGAAAGAGCGCGCTCCAGGACATCAGGGGAGGGGGAAGAATCCGGGGTCAGCAGTGCGGCGGATGGAGGAGACAATGTCGTCACCATGGCCTAAGAGGCTAGGAGCTCCTGAACTTGGGGGACCCCAGCAGTCGAGCCGGATGTTGGCACCTCCAGAGCCAGCGGGGCTACGAGGGCTGCTTCCTCCCGAGGACGCTCCCCCAAGCCCCGTGAGGATGATCGGGCCGGAGAAGCACGGGCGCAGTCATTACCCTTCCCCACGGAGGGGGTGCAGCCGCAGCGGGCGATTTGGTCCCGAGCAGTACCACCGCTTCCTCACGGGTTAAGGGGGGTCTTGGACCATTCAGACCATCCTCAACCACACGACGAACTCCGACAGCACCTCCGCCGAGTGAAAGCATGATAGGTCTCCAACATATCTATAAGTTTTGATTGTTCATGCTATTATATTACCCATTTTTGATATCTATGGGCTTTATTATACACTTCTATATTATTTTTGGGACTAACCTATTAACCGGAGGCCCAGCCCAAAATGTTGTTTTATTGCCTATTTTAGTGTTTCAAAGAAAAGGAATATCAAATGGAGTCCAAATGGAATGAAACCTTCGGGAGAGTTATTTTTGGAACGGAAGCAACCCAGGAGACTTGGAGTAGACGCCAGGGAGCTTCGAGGAAGCCACGAGGTAGGGAGGCGCGCCCTACCACCCTGGGTGCGCCCCCACCCTCGTGGGCCCCTCGTGGCTCCCCTGACCGACTTCTTTCGCCAATATATGTCCATATACCCTAAAAACATCGAGGAGTAGAATAGATCGGGAGTTCCGCCGTCGCAAGCCTCCATAGCCACCGAAAACCAATCTAGACCTGTTCCGGCACAATGCCGTAGGGGGGAATCCCTCTCCGGTGGCCATCTTCATCATCCCAGCGCTCTCCATGAAGAGGAGGGAGTAGATCACCCTCGGGGCTGAGGGTATGTACTAGTAGCTATGTGTTTGATCTCTCTCTCTGTCTCTCTCGTGTTCTTGAGTCGGCACAATCCTCATGTATCGCGAGCTTTTCTATTATAGTTGGATCTTGTGATGTTTCTCCCCCTCTACTCTCTTGTGATGAATTGAGTTTTCCCTTTGAAGTTATCTTATCGGATTGAGTCTTTAAAGATTTGAGAACACTTGATGTATGTATTGCATGTGCTTATCTGTGGTGACAATGGGATATCATGTGATCCACTTGATGTATGTTTGGTGATCAACTTGCGAGTTCTATGACCTCGTGAACTAATGCATAGGGGTTGGCACACGTTTTCATCTTGACTCTCTGGGTGAAACATTGGGGCACTCTTTGAAGTTCTTTGTGTTGGTTGAATAGATGAATCTGAGATTGTGTGATGCATATCGTATAATCATACCCATGGATACTTGAGGTGACATTGGAGTATCTAGGTGCAATTAGGGTTTTGGTTGATTTGTGTCTTAAGGTGTTATTCTAGTACGAACTCTATGATAGATCAAACAGAAAGAATAGCTTCGTGTTATTTTACTACGGGCTCATGAATAGATTGATCAGAAAGGGTATCTTTGAGGTGGTTTCGTACCCTACAATAATCTCTTAGTCTGTTCTCCACTATTAGTGACTTTGGAGTGACTCTTTGTTGCATGTTGAGGGATTGTTATATGATCCAATTATGTTATTATTGTTGAGAAAACTTGCACTAGTGAAAGTATGAACCCTAGGCCTTGTTTCAACACATTGCAATACCATTTGTGCTCACTTTTATCATTAGTTACCTTGCAGTTTTTATATTTTTAGATTACATAAAACCTTTATCTACTATCCATATTGCACTTGTATCACCATCTCTTCGCCGAACTAGTGCACCTATACAATTTACCATTGTATTGGGTGTGTTGGCGACACAAGAGACTCTTTGTTATTTGGTTGCAGGGTTGTTTGAGAGAGACCATCTTCATCCGATGCCTCCCACTGATTCATAAACCTTAGGTCGAGGGAAATTTGCTACTGTCCTACAAACCTATGCACTTGGAGGCCCAACAACGTCTACAAGAAGAAGGTTGTGTAGTAGACATCAAGATCTTTTCTGGCGCTATTGCCGGGGAGGTTAGCACTTGAAGGTATATCTTTATCTTGCAATCGAATCTTTTTCTTTCTTGTTTTATCACTAGTTTAGTATATAAAAGAAAACTACAAAAAAATGGAATTGAGGGTACCTCATATGCTTCATCTTTTTAATATCTTTTGTGAAAATAAGGATTCTGATAATTGTGCCAAAATGCTAGAAGAAGAAGGCATTAAAATGTTTGGCACTAAATCTTTGAATGATGAGCATGATTCCAATATTATTAGTATGAATTCCTTGAATATCCATGATACTAATTATATGCAAAGACACAAGCTTGGGGATGCTATGTTTGATGAAGATGATATTTTTGGTCCCCCAAGTTTTGATGAGAAAATATATATGATGATAGCATGCCTCCTATTTATGATGATTATATTGATGAAAGTGGGTTTGGAAGAGTGTCAACTTTAGGAAGTAATGATCCCACTATTTTGGAGGGTGTTGAATCTTATTGTGATAATTATGAAAGTGGATTTGGAGAGGTCGTGACTTTATTTAGTGATGAATCCACTATTTCGAAAGAGGTTTCAATTGATTATGAGAACAAAGTTGCTATCTATGATGATTATTGTGGTGACATGTATGCTATAAAGATTAATGATAACCATGAAACTTGTCATCATGATTTTAATTCTCAATTGGATTATGCCTCACATAATAGTTATTTTGTTGAGTTTGCTCCCACTACTATTCATGAGAAGAAATTTGCTTATGTGGAGAGTAATAAAAATTCTATGTTTGTGCATCATGAAAATAATGCTTTATGTGATAGTTATATTGTTGAATTGATTCATGATGCTACTGAAAATTATTATGAGGGAGGAATATATGCTTGTAGGAATTGAAATAATATCAAGTTTCCTCTCTATGTGTTAAAAGTTTTGAAGTTATGCTTGTTTTGCCTTCCTATGCTAGTTGATTATTGTTCCCATAAGTTGTTTGCTAAAAACATCCCTATGTATAGGAAGTGGGTTATACTTAAATGTGCTAGTCATATTCTTCATGATGCTCTCTTTATGTTCCAATTCTTATCTTTTATGTAAGCATCATTCAAATCATCATGCCTAGCTAGGGGCGTTAAACATTAGCGCTTGTTGGGAGGCAACCCAATTTTATTATTGTTCTTTGCTTTTTGCTCCTGTTTAGTAATAAATAATTCATCTAGCCTCTTCTTAGATGTGGTTTTATGTTTTTAATTAGTGTTTGTGCCAAGTATAACCTTTGGGAAGACTTGGGGAAAGTCTTTGCGATCTTGCTGTAAAAAACAGAAACTTTAGCGCTCACGAGTTTTGCTGCCATTGTTTACTGGAGAGTGCGATTAGGTTGATTATTTTTGAAGATGATTAATGGACAAATTCCTCACGTCTAAAAATTTATTTCAGAATTTTTGGGGTTACAGAAGTGTACGTTTGATACAGATTACTACAGACTGTTCTGTTTTCGACAGATTCTTGTTTCATTGTGTTGTTTGCTTATTTTGATGAATCTATGAGTGGTATCGGAGGGTATGAACCATAGAGAAGTTGGAATGCAGTATATATTACACCAATATGAATTTAGAATGAGTTCACAACAGTACCTAAGTGGTGACTTATTATCTTATACTAACAGAGCTTACGAGTTTTCTGTTAAGTTTTGTGTTGTGAAGTTTTCAAGTTTTGGGTAAAGATTCGATGGACTATGGAATAAGGAGTGGCAAGAGCCTAAGCTTGGGGATTCCCAAGGCACCCCAAGGAAATATTCAAGGAGAACCAAGATCCTAAGCTTGGGGATGCCCCGGAAGGCATCCCCTCTTTCGTCTTCGTTCATCAGTAACTTTACTTGGAGCTATATTTTTATTCACCACATGATATGTGTTTTGCTTGGAGCGTCATTTTATTTTCTTTTGTTTTCCTTGCTGTTTGAATAAAATACCAAGATCTTAAATTATTAAATGTTAGAGAGTCTTCACATAGTTGCATAATTATTCGACTTCTCATTGATCTTCACTTATATCTTTCGGAGTAGTTTATCATTTGCTCTAGTGCTTCTCTTATATCTTTTAGAGCACGGCGGTGGTTCTATTTTATAGAAATAATTGATCTCTCATCCTTCACTTATATCATTTTCATAGTCCTTTAGAATAGCATGGTAGTTTTTTTGGTTATGTATTTAGTCCTAATATGATGGGCATCCAAGATGGGTATAATAAAAACTTTCATATAGAGTGCATTGAATACTATGAGAAGTTTGATACTTGATGATTGTTTTGAGATATGAAGATGGTGATATTAGAGTAATGCTAGTTGAGTATTTGTGAATTTGAGAGATACTTGTGTTAAAGTTTGTGATTCCCGTAGCATGCACGCATGGTGAACCGTTATGTGATGAAGTCGGAGCATGATTTATTTATTGATTGTCTTCCTTATGAGTGGAAATCGAGGACGAGCAATGGTCTTTTCCTACCAATCTACCCCCCTAGGAGCATGTGTGTGGTACTTCGTTTCGATAACTAATAGATTTTTGCAATATGTATGTGAGTTCTTTATGACTAATGTTGAGTCCATGGATTATACGCACTCTCACCCTTCCACCATTGCTAGCCTCTCTGGTACCGCGCAACTTTCGCCGGTACCTTAAACCCACCATATATCTTCCTCAAAACAACCACCATACCTACCTATTATGGCATTTCCATAGCCATTCCAAGATATATTGCCATGCAACTTTCCACCATTCTGTTTATTACGACACGCTCCAACATTGTCATATTGCTTTGCATGATCATGTAGTTGACATTGTATTTGTGGCAAAGCCACCGTTCATAATTCTTTCATACATGTCACTCTTGATTCATTGCACATCCCGGTACACTGCTGGAGGCATTCACATATAGTCATATTTTGTTGTAAGTATCGAGCTGTAATTCTTGAGTTGTAAGTAAATAAAAGTGTGATGATCATCATTATTAGAGCATTGTCCCATGTGAGGAAAGGATGATGGAGACTATGATTCCCCCACAAGTCGGGATGAGACTCCGGACAAAAAAAAAGAGGCCATAAAAAGGAGAAGGCCCAAAAAAACAAAAAAAAGAGAAAAAAGAGAGAAGGGACAATGTTACTATCCTTTTACCACACTTGTGCTTCAAAGTAGCACCATGATCTTCATGATAGAGAGTCTCCTATGTTGTCACTTTCATATACTAGTGGGAATCTTTCATTATAGAACTTGGCTTGTATATTCCAATGATGGGCTTCCTCAAAATGCCCTAGGTCTTCGGGAGCAAGCGAGTTGGATGCACACCCACTTAGTTCTTGTATAGCTTTCATACACTTATAGCTCTAGTGCATCTGTTGCATGGCAATCCCTACTCACTCACATTGATAGCTATTGATGGGCATCTCCATAGCTCGTTGATACGCCTAGTTGATGTGAGACTATCTTCTCCTTTTTGTCTTCTCCACAATCACCATTCTATTCCACCTATAGTGCTACGTCCATGGCTCACACTCAGGTATTGCGTGAAGATTGAAAAAGTTTGAGAACATAAAAAGTATGAAAGCAATTGCTTGGCTTGTCATCGGGGTTGTGCATGATTTAAATATTTTGTGTGATGAAGATAGAGCATAGCCAGACTATATGATTTTGTAGGGGTAGCTTTCTTTGGCCATGTTATTTTGAGAAGACATAATTGCTTTGTTAGTATGCTTGAAGTATTATTATTTTTTATGTCCATATTAAACTTTTGTCTTGAATCTTATGGATCTGAATATTCTTGCCACGGTAAAGAAGATTACATTGATGAATATGTTAGGTAGCATTCCACATTAATAAATCAGTTTTTATCATTTAGCTACTCGAGGACGAGCATGAATTAAGCTTGGGGATGCTTGATACGTCTCCAACGTATCTATAATTTTTGATTGTTCCATGCTATTATATTACCTGTTTTGGATGTTTATGGGTTTTATTATACACTTTTATATTATTTTTGGGACCAACCTATTAACTGGAGGCCAAACCCAAAATGATGTTTTATTGCCTATTTCAGTGTTTCGAAGAAAAGGAATATCAAATGTAGTCCAAACGGAATGAAACCTTCAGGAGAGTTATTTTTGGAACAGAAGCAACCCA